>NC_136813.1:20764733-20970735 GCF_951394365.1 Tetrao urogallus
TTACCTGCACTTAGAAGAAGATCTGAAGAGCTTAAAACATGTTCTGGAATTGAAGAACCATCAGATTCATGAACAGGATAAGAAGATTATGGAGCTAGAAAAACAAGTGAGTTGTCATTTTTTCTTTTGGAGGAGACATCACAGAGGTAGAAAAGTAAAAGTTTGGTTACAGCAGGTGAATTTGAAATGGGGGGAGAGGAAAACATGTTGGGAAAGACGCAGTTAAGGAGGTTCATGAATGGCTCCCTATTGTGCTCTTCCACAGCCAAGCACATAGCTTCTTCTACTGTAACATCTCAGATTTTCACTCAGAAATTGGGATCTTTTCCCTCCCCTTCACCTACCCATGACACTTTGACTTCTTCCACACATCTCTTGGCCTGTATTGCTTTTATATGTGGCTACCTGCTCAGCCTGTGCATTAGATTATGAGGTGAGGGGCATAGGAAGAATAGAAGAAGGGGAGCATTGTGGTCTTCCAGGGCATAATGTTGTACAGCACCCTGCAAGAGCCAGGTGCCATTTAGGACTGGGAAGGGCAAAGAGGGGAAAACTGAGCCATTTGTGTCCTGCTGCTGCTGGTGAATTATCAATATTCAGCTAGCAGTCCCTAGCAAAAATCACTCTAGGAGAGCTCTCTGAGGTAATGCTTTTCTGCAGCCTACACTGTTTTCTCATCCTTTGCTTGTGGGGATCCCTGATGAAGAGCTCTCTGGTTCATCATCAGTTGCACTTTTTATTGGAAAAGGGGATTCATTTTCTGAGGAATAACCTACAGTGACAGTGAGTGTGTAGTATGGTGACAGGATGAGGCATTACCTCAGCTGGGAAGCTGGGACAGCTGGTTCAGCACAGCATTCAGCAAGATTTGTTTCCATTTACGGGGAAATTTGAGAACTCAGACGATTATTTTGCTGAACAGATGCTTGAATCAGTGGATGTAGAGAAAAATGTCTCCTTACAGCTGAGATTTGTTAACTTTGCTCCTTCCAATATACTGCTCCTGAAGCAGAGCCAGAATGTGAAAACATGCACTGTAGAGTTATATTGGAAAATAAAAAAGTCAGCATTTAGCAGTCATTTAGCTGCTTTTGCTAATTAACCACATACAGCACACATACAGCATACAGCTCCTGCCCTTTATCACAGTAAAATACTAAGGCTACAGTGATCCAAGGGCACAACTGCTTTCTGTTTAAACATCTGCCTCTATATGTGCCAGAAACACCTCAGAGCATCTCCAAAGGCTCTGAGAGATGGGTGCCTCATAGGAAGCAGATGGGCATTTAAAACACAGGGTCAGGTGGGTGACAGGATCCTGAAAAGGCTGCCCTGAGCAGAGCAGGATTGGATAAGGCTGATGGCCTGCCGGAATAAACTTGCTTGTTTGGCTGCCCTGGCACAGCAGAGGGGTTGGAACTGGATGATCTTTATGGTCCCTTCCAACCTAATCCATTCTGTGCTTCTATGAGCATGTGCTGTCAGGATTGTAGACCATCATAGAGGTCCTGAGGCTCTCTCCCTGCTCTGTATTTCAGCTGAGGTCAGCATAGACTGAAAGAGATGCAGAAGTAGCCATGAGTGGTAGCACAGGGCATGGTGGGGATGGCCACATTTGGTGGGCTAGGAGACACTGCTGAAGCTGGGCAGACAGCTGGCACATGCGGAGGACATAAGGGCACGCTCGGTTCCTTGCCTACTGGAAATGAGGGCATTAGGAAAAGGGTGACAGAGAGTGAAGGTTGCACTCAGGAGGGAAGGAGATGCAGCTCTCCTATGCTTTGTGTTGGCACAGCTACCACTTATTAAAACCATCAAGGTTAGGGGAGCAGTGAAGGTGCTGTGACACTGATTCCTGTCTTGAAGTATTTAAAAATGGGACCAGAATCTGCTCTAATAAAATGTACTGTGGTGAGCCAGAATATCACCAAATCAGCATCATCCTTTACAGCTACCTGCATTGGTTGGTGATCACTGCTTAAATCTGATACCTCCACCATAAAGCGTGACTTATTGAGTGCACAGTATTTTGATTCTTTCTAAAAGATTGGGAAGTTCAATAACCACGCTCACACAGAGATAAGGTTCCCTTGCGATATCTTGTCTTCTTCCAAAAGCGTTGAATTCAGCAACATTCAAACTGCTGGAAAAAAGCAAGAACTAAGGTGATAAAGCACGTCAGATTCAAAACCTGGGAAAAACAGAGCATCTGAGGCTGTAGTGCATGCCTCTAACCATATTTGGGATGTAATACACTGCTGGTGACATCCTCCAACACTGTCCTTGGGCTGTCCTTAGTAAAAACCACTTATGCTTGGGGCGGGATCCATTTCACCTAATTGTAGCTGCCACTGCCAGCAGCAGAGAGATGCGTCTGCAAGGGACACTGCAGGGGATTATGTTTTATTTGTGCTGGCCAAGACTGGGACCCTCCTGCTCCTCAGTTAGGAAAAAAAGGACTATTATTTCAGTTCTGCCTCCCTTGATGCTGTGTTCAGTTACCTCAAGTATCGTGTTTTGGGGCCCTCAAGAAGGACTTGGAGGATCTGGAGTGTCTCCAGAGAAGGGCAACAAAGATGTGAAGGGTCTGGAGCTTAAGTCTGGTGTGGAGCAGGTGAGGGAACTGGGATTGGTTAGTCTGGAGAAGAGGAGGTGGGAGTTGGCCTCTTCTCTTGTCGCTTTGTTGGAACAGGCTGCCTAGGGGAGGTGGTGGAGTCACTGTCCCCGGAGGTATTCAAGAACCATAGAGATGTGGCAGAGAGGGACATGGTTAGTGAGCGTGGTGGGGATGGGTTGATGGTTGGACTGGGTGGTCTTAGTGTCTTAGAGATCCTTTCCAACCTTAATGGTTCTGTGGTTCTGTGATTCTACAAAGTTATCAAAGTTATCCCTGCTGCTGGCCACATCACCAGAATGAATGGGGTGAGTCACTCCTCTAAGCCTCAGCTGCAGTCAAGATGACCACCTCCAACCATTTTCAGATTTCAGAAGTTGCTCTGGGGTCAAATAAAGAACAAATCTTCATGGAGTGGGCTCCGGGATTTCTTCAGACTGAAAAAAACAAATGAACTCATTTTGTTGCAGGCTGAGAAAAATTTAATCCTGGAAGAAAAAATCACTGTGCTGCAACAGCAGAACGAAGAACTCAGAGCCAGGATTGAGCAGAACACCGTCATAACAAGGTTTGCAGAGATACTTGTACTCTATCTGAGCTTACAGAGAGGCTGCAAATTTTAACTGCCCAAGGCTGACACTTATTTCAGAAAGAGAAGAATTAAGTGTATTTCCTCTTGAAAGTGCATGGTCCTGCTCTGCCTGTTCTATCAACAAATCATTTGTATATCAGGGTTTGTTTAATGTGAGGAAAATCACATATCTATAAGAAATTATTTTCATGATTTTGATGTGCTGCTGAGTCCTAAGTTGCCAATTGCTTCTGATCCCAGAGTCAGTGCCACAAAACATGTTGGTGAGGGTGGGAAAAGTGGTTTCACAGGGACAGCATAACAGTGCTGCCATCACCTAAGCAGGGTTACCTTTGGTTTTGTTGTTGTTTGCACTAACAACCTGACTGGAGTGACAAGGTTCCTTGTCAACAGAGACATCTGCTTTTGGGCTGGTGAGCCTATTTTTTTTTTTTTTTTCCTCTGAAAATGCTGGTTAGAAAAGGTTGTAGTGGGGCTTTGGGTATAATTTTTATGGTCTGTCTTGTTGGGCACTGCAAAAGAAAAAGTAATTCCATGTGTTGCAAAGCTTTCCTATAGAGTTATTTCTCCAGGGTGTGCTCCCTGCAGACTTTCTCAAACTGTTTGGACTGTGAGCTCACACCACAGCTGTTTCTTTAATGGGATTGTGAATAGGATATTTCTCCACTACTGGGCAAGCAGCTTTCCAAAATCTACCAGCCCATATCTTTAAATCCTCTGACTCTGCAAATGCTGCTTTGTGGCTCAAAATTGACAGAGGAAGAGGAGAAAAGCAGACATACATGCACAATCAACTTAGCTCCACTGCTGTAAGAAACTTGGCCAAAGAAGCAGAAATCCTCAGCTGCCAGAGCCCTGGAAATACATGATGGGTGGTTGTGTTTGTGGGTCAGGTTTTATTTCTAAAAACTCTTCAGCTGATAATTGGGCCAGGTACGTGCCCTGAGGCCCCTGTTGGCTTGCCCCAGGACCAGGCTCCTGCCCAAGCACAGTGGGGATGCAGAAACCAGACGATGCTCCCAGAACGTGACCAAGTTGCACATCCATCAGTCCCACCATCTGCCTGGACTGTCCCATTTCCTTTAGCACAGCCACCTGGCTAGAGGCAAGCAGACTTATGAGCTTTGGTGCCTACAGATTGCTCCGTCCCAGCCTTGAAGCAGCCAGTGGGTTGTAGGGAGCTTCCCTGATGCTGCAGCCAGGAATGGAGGGTCAGGATGGCCAGGACCCAAAGGCTCACAGGGCATTTATGGAGCAGAGCATCATCTGAACAAGGGAGCACAGAGCACAGACTCCTTTCCCTTTGCACACTGCAGCAACTGGGTGGGTGGAAGAGTCGGGTGCAGTGGCACTCACCTCTTTGCTTGTGCTCTGCCACCTCACAATTGCTGTTCCTCGTGGCTCAGATTTGGTGGCAGGGTTGAGAAGCAAAGGTGAGAGTTACGGCTGCCGCTGGAGTTGACAACAGAATTTTGTCCTTCATTACACAGAAAAATGCCTAAAACCCAACATTCTCCACCGCTGTGGAGGAGATGGAGCAGCTCAGCAAGCACCTCTGGGTGATGGTGTACCTCTGGGCAAAGGTGGTTGGGAAGCACAGGTGTCTAATAACCTGGGGCCCTGGCCTTCACCTCAAGGGTGGGTTTGGAACCTCTGAGGCTAAGGGGCACAATCCCAGGTAGGAACTGCTGCACCAGTGAATAAATTCTGCAAACAGTGCACACGGCACCATGCTGGGCACTTGCAACCCCATGTGCTGAAGGGGGGGAGAATGATCCAAGAAGTTTCACTTAGGGCTCTTAGGGCTGAAACCAACCCAGCCCTGAGCAGACAGTGATGAGAAGAGGATGCCTGAAGCCTCTGGGTGTACCCACATCCCCAAGCCAAGTACCTGAACAGCTGTGTCCCAGCTGCAGTCCTATGGATGAGGTAGGGTGGTGTGGAGGGAGGTAGGTGGCCTCCTGCTTCGCTGCCTCTTGTGCTTCTGTGCCTCCTCCATCCTGGTGAGCCTCATGTGCTGGCTTCCCTCCCCAGGCAACTGTCGGAGGAGAACGCCAATCTCCAGGAACATGTCGAGAAAGAGGTGGAGGAGAAGAAGCGGCTGAGCAGAACAAACGAGGAGCTGCTCTGGAAACTGCAGGCAGGAGACGCCGTCAGCCCTGTGAAAACCCCCCGAGCATCATCCACATCATTTTATCGCTGCTCTGCAGGGAACTCCTCGCCAGCCAAAGCCAGAACCGTGCGACGGTGATCCATCGCGGCCCCCTGCCTCGGGCATGTTTGCAGCTGCTGAACCTCACACCCAAGGAAGCCCCACCATCAGCAGGTGCCAGGCTCGTGGCTGCAAGCATGCTCCCTGGCTGCATAGCTTCACACTAGGCAGGGCTCTCCGAGAAACCTTAGATAGGAGCTCATGGTTTTGACACGTTCATTACAATAGCAGGGAGGATAGTGATAAGTTAGGATAGCAGAAAGGTAGGCTAGCAAGGTAGGATAGCTAGAAAGGTAGGTTTAGCTTAGTATGATAATAATTTCACTGTTGTTAGAGCCAGCTGTTGGAAAATGCTATATTACAGGTTCGTTGGGATGGACTGCTGCTGCAGTACTTCAGGTTAGTCTCAAATAGAGTTCCAGTTGTGAATATTTCTGTGTATGTGTCTGTGTTTATATATATGTATGTACTGTAGCTTTATACCTATATATAGACGCACACACATATGTATGTAGTTGAAGACGTTCTGAATTGCATTTTTTTATACTCTTGGATACCACTAAGTGCTGATCTATTTTCATTACAGTCAGCGGTTTTCTAACTCGTGCCTAAGACTTGTATCAAAAGAAAACGCATTTCTGTTGCGCCTCCCAGCAACATTTATACCCCAACCAGAAGGAAGTCCCACAGGAATAGAAGCGCCTTCCAAGTGACCACCAAGTGGTACAATCCTTAACACCAGCGACTTTGGCATTCTGAGACAGTACTGCCTTGAGAAACCACCTTTGCATTGAGCACCAGATGAGAAACACAAACCATCCACTGCTTTTAGCTCTTAGCATTGATGTTGTAAGTGGGGATAGGGTAGAGATGAGAAACCTGAGTTTTAGTCAATATGATAGAGGTTACTGGGTAATGTGTTTCAATTTTAGACTCTTTAGCTCCTAGATTACTTTTGTCTTGTTTCCCCTTAACCTAATTTTAAAAGTCAGAACCTCTGGGTGTAGGGTTCTGTTCAGGTTGATATATTTCAAGTCCCACGAGAAAGGAGAAGCAAACCAACCCTTTGTGTTCAGACCTTTGCTGACCCAGCATTAGGCTGAGGTGGTGGAACACCAGGCGTGATACAAGGGCTGCATGGGCGCAGAAGAGGTCAGAATATTCCATACCTACCCATGTCTCACACCACTGTATTTTACCCAACATTGCAAAGTGTGTGTGGGATCCGTGCCCGGCTTTGCTGGAACGCTCTCAGGATGACCTCTGCAGCTCAGACACAGATTTGGTCACTGCCAGTACATTCCTAGTCCCTCTGCAGTGCTATAAAAATAATATAATGTTGGGTTTTATTCTCCTTTTCTTGAGAAATTTACTTGTGTAGCAGCTTTTGCATGTGACGCTGAGTGACTCGAGCATCTTGTTAGGATAGACCTTAGCACAGCAGCTGCCGTTGAAACATGTTGCTAGGTGGTAGTGTGTCCATCAAGTACAGCCTGGAAGTACAGCCTATTCTAATAGGTGCACACACAAAGGCCCTCCTCGCCAGTACAACATAACCACCCTCAGACCTGCTGCATGCACAGAAAGCTGCAATACCTCCAGTGTTGTGCTTCAGTCTGCCAATGCAGTTCTGATGAGATGACAAAGTCAGAATTGTTACCGTGATCTGATCTCAGCTTCCCCACGTTGAACACACTGGAGCATATTATCAGTCTGGGATGGGCTGGCCAAGCCTGGCCTTCATTTCTTCATCATTTTCCTCTATTTCTGGTGCTTTCCTACTCCCATTTTTGAATTAAATTCGTATTCAATAATTGCTTCCAGCAGTGAATTGAGAGTGGGGCTTCAATGCTGGGAAAACGTTGGACCAGCCCTAGTTCTGCCATCACTTGGTGTCATTGCCAGCCTCTTCTCCATTGAACTGTTGCCTCCCAAACCTGCCTGTCACTGAATGCTTCCTTGGTGGGACCTCCAAATCACTGGCAAAGCTCAGAGCCTGGTGGGGAGGTGCCCCGGTCCAGCAAACCTTCCTGGGGGATGTCACAGGTACCTCCTGAGCCCAGAACCAGGGAGTTCCGTCCCCCCAAAAATCATTCCTTTCTTTTGCCATGGATGCCCACCATGGGCTGGCCCCAGTGCTGGCTCCCCTGCTCAGTGATGCTGGCACATCTCCCTTGAGGACAGGGCGCCCACAGGTGCTTGGCCCTCCCCATAGGGACTGGGGGGGGGCAGAGCAGGGGTTCATTCACCCCTCATCCCTCTGGCAGCAGCTTGGAGTTACCAAACGTTTGCAGCTTGAGCACTGAGGCCTTGGCGCATCCCACTGCGGGGCTCTGGGGATGGCACAGCGGCGAAAGCTGCTGCTGGTGACGGTGGTGGGGAAGAAAGCTGACACTAACGGGTGCAAATCAGGTATGTTCCGTCTCTGCACTGATCGCTTGTGTCCCATGGACACGCCAAGGAGCCCCTGTACAGTTCCCACACAGCAGGTGTGGTCCGGTTCACTCTGTGGCTAATGAGTACAGGAAGTTTGTATTATTTCAGTTCTGATGTACAGATAAGTGTAATATATTCCTGATAATAAATACAGGCGCCAGCACACAGCGTGGGTGGGCGCACAAAAACTGGGGTGTCCTGCTGTGTTTTCTGCGTACACAGGCGTACAGACACTGGCATGAATGGAAGGCAAAGCGAAATCCCGTGGCAGTGCGGTAAGGAATGGGGCTTCCTGGCAGGGAGCAGCTGAGTGGGGTTAGCACAGCTCACGTGCTGTGCATTAGCTCCAAATCCCACAGAGAAAAATGAGGCTCACAAACCAGCACATCCCCACAGCGACACAGCGCTGCCCTGGGTGAGGGCACTTCTCAGGTGTCTGGTCTGAGGCACCTCTAGGACACTGAGCTGGGGCTCTTCCTGGCATCCTCCCAACACGAGGGGGGCTGAAAGCACAGTGCCCCATTGAGGATTGCAGTGCCGCCCCGTGGGCTCATCCCAACCCTGAAACCCCCCCAGGCAGAACATGCTCGGTGCACAGCCCCTATTTCCAAACACACGTGGCAGCACCAGGGGCTGCACCTCAGGGCAGTGCTCTCCTGCGCAGCCTGCAAGCACTACAGATAGCTGGAGGACGGAGACAGGCTCAAAAATAAGGGCAAACAACAGGCATGGTTTATTCGAGTACTGAGAAAAATGCTTTAATGCTGTACCACTTAACGAGAAGTGAATTGCCAACAGCTTCATTTGGTGGTGAAGTATTTACAGTGGCACCAGGACAAAAGGGAGCTGTGCACACGCGCGGGGAGGGCGAGGTTCACATTTCAAAACGTAAGGCTTCAAGCGCTGCACGGACACGGAAAAAAGAAATCCAACCGAAAGAAAGGTAAAAAAGATAAAAAATAGATCTGTCTGCAGAACAAGCATCAAAACTATTTAACACGCCTGTAAGAAACTCTGAGAAACCATTAGGAAAATAGACCGTCAACAGAAAGGTATATACATTGCGCTTAGTAATTAAAAAATAAACACTATACAGACTTCCATGGCTTCGGTCCGTAAAGTCGCTTTGCTGGCCGCGCTCACCGTTGCTCAGTGGAGCACCTGAGGGCACGGCTCAGCATGGGGGCAAATTCCCTGAGAGCATCCCAGGAGGTGCCGCCTCCATGGCCTGCCGGGTGGGGGCTCAGACAGAGAGAGCGAACGGTCCCACGGGCAGGGATGGGGTGGAGATGTAGGCGTGCAGGGCGGCCTTCGGCCATCACTTGGGCAGATGGTAGCAGTGCTCCATTGTGGGTGGTTTCCTGGGGTGCAAATTGTGCCAGGAGGAATTTGAGAGATCCCGGTGGAACTGTTTAAAACAGCACCACTAAAGAGTTGATCTTACAAACTATGATTCCCCCTAACAGTGCTTTGTCTCCAAGGCAATAGGAATGGAAAGAGCCTGCAGCACCGCCCACTGCCACAGGGGTTTGGTTTGGCCCAAGGGGAGCGCTGCTGAGTGCCCCTGTTCTGAGCCCCCCCCAAAACCCTGCCCTTACACACCCACGAGGCTCGAGGCTCTGCTCCCTGTCCCACACCAGGGCCTGGTGATCCCCACACAGCCACGCAAGAGGATGGTGAATCGCACCCCGAGGGATGAGAGAAATTGGAAATGAAGCCAGAACCCACGCGGCAACGATTTTCAGCAACCAAAGAATGATGTTTGTAAGGAAGTACGCAAAAGCTAGTCATGAGTCTATGATTTTTACACCTTCGTGGTGAGAAAGGCGTTGCTGTAACAGCCTTTGAGAAAGGCTGCCTGGCCACGTGCTGGTGGCTCCTCTCCAGTGAGCTCCTCTCCATGTTGGCCGCCCCAGTTGAGGCTGCCCCATGGGCAGAGTCATCGCACTGACACAAAAGGGCCTGCTCTGGCACCAAGCAGAGGCAGCACTTCTCTGTTCCCACCCCTCCATCTAGTAAAATGCATCTGTACAAAATATAATAATAAAGCAAAATAGCTGTGGAACTATTTACAAAGATGAGCTCGATGCAAGAGAAGCATCTTGTTCTCAAGAGCGAGGTGATAGCAGCAGTTGCCTGTCCCCAAAGATACCTGGAGTGACCTATGGGACATGCAGACATCAGCAGGGACGCAGAGACCAAAAAAAAAAAAAAAAAAAAAAAAAAAGAAAAAAGAAAATTTAAAAAAATAATTAAAAATCACCCATTTGAAAACACCACCCCAGAAACAGGCAGCCAAATTTCTACCTTACAGCTTGCAAATCCAAGCGGGGCGGGGATGCAGCAGTGAGGGCAGGGCAGAGCAGGCAGCAGTGACCGAGTCATTGCGTCCCCACACACAGCCTGGCATGGGGGCTTCCCCAGGGCTGGCACAGGCCATGGCACATTGGAACACTGGAACACAAAGCGTGGCGAAACAGAAGGATTTTCCTATGAAACCTTCTGGGAGAAAAGGAAATGACAGGAAAATGAACCCGATCCAGACTTTCCCTTTCTCCCAAGTGCTGATATTATACGCCACAAAAGCTGAAATAAAGTTATGGGATATAAATACCAGAACAGATCCCTAAGAAGACAACAAAAATAAGTTAACATTTATATTAAAAAAAAAAAAATTACAGCAAGAAATCTGCATATTTTTAGATAATTTTCTTTGGAAATATACTTCCATCAGAATTCAGCCTCATATAGTCAATGCTGAACGTCTAAATTGCTCAGAGTTGGTACCCAAGACAAAGGTCCTTACATTCTTGGTACAATGGGAAATATCCACACCCTCTGCGTTCCCATTTTCCATTTTTTCCCCATCCTCTCACATCCTCAGTGCTTTCCAGGAGGTTTTGGCACACACTGAGTTTTTGCCCACGTTTAAATCAAAATAGGGCTCAACCTCCTGGGTTTTAATTTTGATACTCTTCTCTCCCTGCTTGAGTAAGACTTCATACGTATGCAAGGAAAAGAGGACTGGCAGATGGTCAAGGGTCCTGAAAGCACCCTGAAAATACACCCAGAGCACATTCCCTCCACCCAGCTCCAGCCCTGAGAAGAGCCTCCCAGTTTGCCAGAAGGTCAAGACTGGAACTCCTAGCAGGCAGAAAGGCTGTGCTGAAAAGCTGCAAGACACGACCCACCACAATATGACTGAGGGAGATGGTCTGGTTCTCCCTTCTGCTGGTTAAGCCATACGGAGCCTGCTCCTCAGTCCACACCAGTATGATGGGGTCGGGTGCCCATCCCCTCAGCAGCAGGAGTTATGATGGCCAACAGACCAAATGCTCCAGGTGCAGCATTGTGGCAGCAGTGTGGAGCAACCCCTACACAGGTTAGGAGAGAGGATTTCTGCAGTATCTGTTTGGGATTTGTTATTCAGCACATTTAAATAGCGGTGTTGCGTGGGCACAACCCACCTTTTGAATGCTTCCACAAGCCTTTCTTAGGGCAGGGAATTTGGCCGGGGAGATATCTGGGAGAATCTTTTTTGAAACTGCCTTTCAGCAAAGCCAAGGCCACGTCTGTGTTGCCAACTTAACACAGCCTTTGGTCTCACCTCTTCACAGAACTTCACAGAATCATAGAATGGCTTGGGCTGGACAGGGACATCTTGCACCAGATCTGTTTGCTCAAAGCCCCATCCAACCTCATTCCCAGCACCTCCAAAGATAGAGAATTCCCATGGCCCAGGACATGCAGTGCGGGCAGCACAAGCATCTCTGGCCCCACAGGAGCACGTGTTGGAGCAAGAGCACACACTGCTGCACAGGGTGGGTGGGCAGCACTCAGAGCAGGGGCTCAGCACATTTACAGCCCTGCTCAGGCCTGTGTTAAGCAGCTGAGCAGCCTGCAAGGTAAACTCTCAGCAAGCCAGCCCCCTAGTGTTGCCCCCTGCTCTGATGGGACCACTGGGAAGGAGAAAACCCTACAACATCCTCATGCCCCAGGAGGCACGAGGCACAGACTCAAGTGCTGCTCACAAATGAAGTTCAATCCCTTGAGACTCTTCCTGTGTTCCTCCTTCCAGGGACAGAAACATGCTTCACCCTGATGCCGAATGCTCACAGCCAAATGCTTTATTCTACTATTCACACAGCCCACACCGAGGGAGCTCCTCTAACTTCCAACCAAACACATTTTCAGAGCCGGGCTCAAGAGCACTTCTGCCACCCCACCGGTTCAGCCCCACTGCTGGTCAGCTCTGATGTGAAGAGGTAGAAGGCTCTTTGGAGACACCTCTGCCCTTAAAGACATTCAAGTACTTGCACCAGATATTTCTATGACTAAACCCCAAATCCCTCTGCTGAGTCTACAGTTAGCAGGAACATCCATTTCATTATCTGCACCCTGCCAAACGACCATTCAACCGACAATAAACCTCCCGACATTTCACAGTAGCAGTGTTTTAAAGTACATGAATGCCGAGTTAAAAGTTAAATGCAATAAAAACTATGAAACCTGATGCTCTGAAGAACATAAATCTTGCAGGTGCTTTCTTAACCAGGTGAAAGCTCACGTTTGCCGAGAGCCTTTTCTTTGTACGTACAAAGGTGGTACAGCTCACATCAGGTGAAGGAAGTGTCTGATCTAAGCACGACAATAGCACTGCAGATGTGCTCTGTATATATCAGGTAGAATATCTGTGGGGGGGTCATTCCCAGGGCTACTGAAAGAAGGACCTCTGCGAGGCCTGTTTCATAGCAGCATTTCAGGTTAACTGGCACACAGAAGCAGTTTTCTTTCTAGACACTGAAAAACAAAACAAAACAAAACAACGGGAGGGAGGAGGGAGAGTGCATGGCCCCAGACCAGCTAACAGCATTGCTGGGAGCAGCTTTTTTTCCTTGTGATCCCTTTTAACTGCGCGACTAAGCAAACTGCAAGCTGCAGCAACAGGCCTGGGGATTCCCACAATGTGCTTCTTTCTTGCTGCAGTACTGATTAACCATATGCAACACTTCAGGAGCCCCATGGCACAGCTGCCTTCGCTGCAGCGGTCCCCGGTCGCCCACGAGCTACACACGTGGTCATTTGCAGCTGTCTGAGGCAGTGTCCATGCTTCTCTCTGTGTCTGCTGATGCTGCGTACGCAGCCTCCACGCTGTGCCATATTCCGTAGGAAAAGTAGATGATAAAGCCTGCAGGAGCCAAGGGAGAGAGGGAAGTTAGCTCTGTAAGGGGACAGACACCACTGCTCACACCTACAGGCACAGGTCACAGATCCAGGTTACAGCCCTCCTGACAGCTTGCATCTTGGCATCACTGCCCGTCGTGGAAAAGAAAGCTAGGTTTAACCCAGGTTATAAAACCAGCACTTGGAACAAAAAAACAAATGAAAAAGTAAAAGTGCCAACACAAAGATTGCTCCTCTGCACACCCTGCTTGTGCTGGCTCACAGCCACAGCTCTCTCTTTTAATATGGATTCCTCACATGGTGACACACAACCCTCCTTCTTCAGCTTGTTTTGATGCCCCGTGACATCTTAAAAGAAGGCACAGAGAGGAATTTTCACATTAAAGAAACAAAAATGCTCTGGCAGTCCATGAAGTTTGCACAGTGGGGTTCCAATTCTGGATGAATTTCTGTCTGGCGCTGCACAAAGCAGTGCTGCTTTAGCACCGAGATGTCCTGAGCTTAGGACGACCTGGCAAAGTGCTAACATCCATAGGTAAAGTGGAATGAAAAAGGGAATGAGGAAACATGAAAAATGAGATCCAGGCAAAAAAGAAGCTATTTAGAGCATGGCTTTTGCCTTGATCAGGTTCAGAGCAAGTGGGCAGCTGCTTCAAGCAGCCCTTGTTGATTCATAGAATCATAGAATCACCAAGGCTGGAAAAGACCTCTACAATCATCGAGTCCAGCTGTCTACTACCACCCATACTGCCCACTGACCACATCCCTCAGTGCCACATCTCCACATTTGCTGAACACCTCCAGGGACAGTGACTCCACCACCTCCCTCAGCAGCCTCTTCCAATGCACTGCTACTATTTCTGAGAAGAAATTCTTCCTAACATCCAAGCAGAACCTCCCCTGGTGCAACTTGAGGCCATTCCTTCTCATCACTGTAATCTGGGAGAAGAGTCAACCCCCCCCCACCCCCCTCACCACAAACTCCTTTCAGACAACTGTAGACAGCAATAAGGTCTCCCTTGAGGCTCCTCTTCTCCAGGCTGAACAATCCCAATTCATCTGTCTTTGACCCTGCAAGTCTCCTACCACTGCAGGAAGAAGCTACAAAGCAGCATCTTGGTAAAGCTCCCGACAGATGACCATAAATAGATCAGGCAATCAATCACAATGCCAGGCCACATACTGCTCAACATCTTCCCTGTGTACTCCGAGTACAAACACACACAAACTAACAAAACTGCATTAAAAAAAAAATATATATATATATATATGTAGCTGACCATGAAATCAGTATGGAAGAAGCACATAAGCTGCATGATAGGTTGCTGTTTTGTCCTCAAATTTAAGAGTATTATGACCCTTAAATTTAAAACAAAGCTAGAGACACACTGCCTAAATGGCTTCAATGAAGTCACAGAGGTCACCCAACAGTTTAGAGTGCAGAATCCCTCCCTGGAGTGCTACAGCAAATTTATAGTTAACAAAGTCTCAAGACTTTGAACACATATATTTTTCTTCTCTTTTGAACTCACCTATGAGCATCCAGACTGCAAACCTTATCCACGTGCCTAGGTCTAGCTGCATCATGAGGTAAACATTCACAAAAATACTCACGATAGGAAGAAGGGGCAGAAGAGGTACCTGAAAAAGCAAGAGGGATACATTACATCTGCAGGGCAGAGCAGAGGGCAGGCAAGAACGTTGCATCCCTTGCTAATGGGATGTGATGGCTGCTACCATCACCCCAGCTGTTGGATCTGAGAAAAGGCAAGGTTAGATCTAACTACTGGACGTGAGTCCCCTGTGTGACCACCACTCACTCCAGTCCATTTTAAGAATGGTTGTCCTAGCTCTGTGGTTTGGAAGGAGACAAGAAGCCAACTTCAGCTCCAATGCCATGAGGGGAACAAGCTAAGAAGAACACCATGGGTAGCTCTGTGGCAGGTACCAACTGAAGACCAGGAGAGGGTTAAGGAAAGGTGAGAGGAGGCACCTGAGGAACTTCACCCAGCAGGTACTGTAGCTGTTAAGCAGTACACAGCAGGGGGATGATCTCTTGAGGTGCCCCTTCCAACCTCAGCAACTGTGTGATCTTGTGTGATTCTGTGAAATAACTCCAGAACGGAAGAAAAGCAGGAAATACTGTAAAAGACCAGAGCAGCGACACCAGTGATCAGAAAATCAGAATACCATAAAGCCAAAAAGCAAAAAACAGAATGTGAAGAAATAGCAGAGGCGTGGACAGATGAAATTGAGGAGGACAAAGGTCTGTGAATATGGTGGAACTGAGAGGAAAACGGAAGGGATTTCCTTCACCTGTAAGGAAAAGGAGATTTACAAAAAATAAAAAGGCTGAAATACATTAAGCCTTTACTGAATTCAATTTCACACAAAAAAAGAAAAGACACCACATTCATGGCAACCAGCCATTCCCATCATTAAGCAGGGGATGGGCACACAAGTTAGAAAATAGAAGAAGAATATTCTCCTAAATTAGGCATTGTCAAATAGCAGGGATAAATGACATTTCCCTAGGATGGTGAGGTATGTACCTAAAGATTGCTGAATGATCTTTAAAACATTAGTAGGCTTCTTTGAGAGCTCTTGGTAGACCTGGAAGGTCTCCAAAATCTGGGGAAGAAAGAAAAATGACCTATTAAAAAGAAATATAGGAGAACAACTGGGAAACAAACCAGTCAGCCTTGGATTCCCAGAGAGATTCTGGAGAAAAATCACAAAGCAGTCAGGCTGTAAATGCCTAAAAGACAACAAGGAGATAAGAAACAGCCATTACAATTTAGCTCTGACAGGTCTAATCGTATTTTTTCCTTGGACAGAGGAGTGCCTGAAGGAAAAAAAAAAAAGGGAGATCAAATATCCTGAGTGTCAGGCAAAGAGACTCTTAGAATTAAGTTCCAAATATACAGTTCAGACAGCAGATCTTAAGTTTTCTGCTCCTGCACACTTCTGTTTCCACTTTTGGGACCACAAACCCAAGATGAGCTGCAAACACTAACTGTAAGAGCAGTGAAAATGAGAGCACTTTAGAGGAAAGGATTAGAAACCCAAACAGCCTTTATAAATTGGAGAAATAGCCTGCAACCAATATGATGAAACATGACCTGCAGGATAATACTGAAAAGTGATCTGTATTTGTCAATATAAAGGATAGTGTGCTTGAGCAAGGCAGGAAAATGCCAAGAGTTCCTCCTACTTAATTCTGTTAAAGAGAGACTGGTCATCCCTTCATAGCTAACAGCAGAACATGAAAATAATAGCTAAATGTGCGCTGTGGAAATTTAGAGTAAGCTATTGGGAAAAGCTTGCCAGCTACCAGGACAACAAAGTACTTCAAACATGACGAGGAGAAGGGCTGGTGTCCTTTCCCTGGAGGTGAAAGGACTGGTTAAAGGACTGAGCCACCCTTTCACATTGGTCCACACACACACTCCATCTGATAGAGCTGGAGGAAGAACTGACGTTTTTGACCGGGTGCCCCTTTGATCTCCATGCACAATCTTGCTACTTTGGTTCTCTCTCCCATAGCTACAATCTCATGTGGCCATTCTGATCTGCTGAAAAGCATTCCCTTTCCCTCTGGTCTCTGTTTCTTCCACAAGTTATAGCCATCTGTTTCAAAAACACCTCTCATCTGGCCACATCTCTAGATCAGACTCTGTCCTCTCAGCTTCTCCTGGACTCCAGTTCCATTTACATTTCTTTCTAAGTCTTCTATGGCCATCTCTGATCTGATAGCTCATGACTTGCTCTCCTAATTCCCTCCCAAAGCTCTCAGCTAACTCTTTCAGCCCCACTTCTATGCTGAATTTGCTTATTCCCCTGGGGTGCTGCTGGATACACCTGTACGCTTACATTCTCTGTGTGACCGTTTGGCCAAGTCCCTCCTGATACACACAGCATGCATTGCCTCCTCCAGCCACCTTCAGAAGAGCTCTTTTCTAACTTCACCTCCCGGGACACTCACCTTAAAGGAAAGCTTAGTTTTGCTTTCAGGTTGTTTCCATACAATGAAGCTGATAATGAGAACAAGGATTGCAGCAATAATCCATACTGCCTTTATCAGCGTGCTTGGCTTGAGGGCAGTCAAGACGCAGCTGCCCACGATAAGGAAACCTGTGAACAGACACCAAAAGCTCACCAAAGCTTTATTTTTTTTAGCAAGAGGGAAAAAAAAGAACAAAAAAACACCAAACCATAAGCAGGCAATGCAAAATCTGAAAGCATAGCAAACAAAACTTGAAAACAAGAAAATGCAAATACCTTTTCCCTACATAGCCTCACATACCTAATCTGTGTATTGCTTTTGAAGTCTTCATTTGAACCTGTAGATCCTCAGATCTCATTGAAATTGCAAGCAATCCTTAACAAGCAAGGAAGTGAGCCTTCCCACCATGGTGAGCACAACAATCGCCCAGCTGGCTCACTGCCCCACAGCCACACTGCCTCGTACTTACCAATGATGCAGGTGGAGATGTTCACCACCAAGCCAGAGAACTTGGAAGGGTCTGAATTTGGGGGACACAGTATGGCTTTGAGGGAACATTTCTCCTCTTCCTCTGGCAGAAATCCTGTCTGAGACTCACTCGTGCTCACAGACTCATTGTTATCTGTCTCCTCTGTTGTTCGAGCCATCTGGTACGCCAAATTAGGCTGCTCTGGCTGATACCTAGGAAAAGAGAAGCAAAACAAAGAGCTTATTGGTTTGGTGCAGGGTACCACACAGCACACTGACTGCACCCTAGATCTTTCTAGCATCAGAACAAGCATATGTAATGTCTACAGCCTTCTATTTCAGAAGACAATGTGAGGAATAACAAAGACTTTATGTGGAATTACAAAACCAATTACATGAGTAAATACAGTCAGCTATCATCACTTTAAGCTTGTTTGCAATGCCAATGTTTTAAGATGGACAGTATTCCCTTTCAGAAACCCTACCACCCTGATCACCAGAATATGACAGGGTGGTAGCAGTGAGGACTGGAGAAGCAATAGGTAGGAGAACAATCAGGTAGCCATAAACAGCCTATGGGGTAATCTGTGGCTGTTAAGCCCTCACCTTCATGAGATGATGTTTTGGTGTGGAAGCAACTGAACTAACAGCTCAGCAGATATCACATCCTAGCAGCTGCTGATCACAGCACACAGTGACATTCTCTGTGCCCTGATCTCCTCTGTATCAGTCTCTTCTGCTACTGCCATCTACTGCCTCATAATGAAGGAAGAAGTAAACAAAGATCTGTAATTTTTTGTTGCATACATGGATAACACTTCATTCAACAAGTCACAACCACATGGATCCAGACAGAACAAACATTCTTCAACTGTCTTTTAAAATAGAGTTTTGCAGGAGACTCTCAGCCACAAGCCTAAGGAAAGGGTCATTTTGCTAGACCCCTTAAGATCAGTCCTGTGGAGATATGATGACAATGAGATCTTCTGTGACACGTGAATTGTGAAATGCAGTGAAATCCTTGGGTCCAGCCACAGCAGGGCATTAGTCACAGCACCCTACAGCTTCGGAAACAATTTAGTTGTTCCTTCAAAAGGCAGCTAAATCAGCTGCCTGGGCTGCTGCAAGGTTGTCTGTCAGCTCCACAAATCTATGATGGGGAAAGTGCCATATCATAGGGACTGCAGCTTGCAAAAGCAAATTAAGAAGCCATTTATAGCTATATGGAGAAGAGGAAGCCAAGAAGCCAAAGGGAAGGTATGAAGGACAAGAAAAATCCTCTGGCTCTGTACAGGGGGGCATGGTGGATGGCACAGGCACAGAGCAACGGTATTAAAATACAGCGTCGGCCCTTCGTCAGCTGAAACCCGTTCTTAGTTCAATGCATTTGCTGTGAGCAGGTAAAAAACATTCACCAGACTCTGAATAACTCAGTGAACACGTGAAGACATTTTTCAGCAACATCTTCAAAAGTCGGTCCTCCTGGGTGGAGTGCTGTTGTCCATGAGGTGCCAAGCAATTAAGATACTCAATCTTCGTCTTATTTTGGGGAAGCTATGGGAGTTCAGCTCTTTTTATAGACATGCATTGAGTCTCTGATCCTGCAAAAACCTGCTCAGCTTCACTGCTGATGCTAGACTTTACAATGACTACCTTACTGCCTGACACAATTGGCAGCAACTTCACTGCTGACTGAAGGGTATCTTTGCTGACTTTCTCAAGGATGCAGACCAAAGGTAAAACTCACAAGCAATACAGCCATATCTTGCCTTGGTGCTGAGGTGTGTGCAGCTGAACTCTCACTCTAGGGTCTCAGAGGAACAAGGAACCTCCATGCAGTTGATCATTAGCTGGTTCTTTTTTTCAGACACCAAAATGGGTCCAGATGTCCAAGGACAAGCTGCTCACAACAGCTCCTTCCAATGCTCTCAGCACAGTATGTCTGTGCTGACAGAGACACCTTTCAAAAGCCTATTTGCTCATTAAGTCCCTTTCAAAAGACAGCCTGAAACTGTATCCTCAGTGGGAACAAGCGTAACAATGAAGCAGACATCCTGGACCACTCATGTCACTCCTACCCACCAGCACGTCTCCTAGGACATTCAGGGTCTGACGTCTGACTGCTGCTACGATGGCATGGACCAGGAGCTAACCAAGCTCAGAGGATGCTCTTGCACCTCCAACGAGTACAATTCCCCATGACGTTGAAGAAATGAGTCTTTCATACTCTCAGCCATAGTTCTGTGTCACTGGGTCTACAGAAATACAGAGGGCATCCAACTGCAGAGTGTGGGTTTCTGTCTGTGTGAGGCTACTTCTACATCCATACCTCAATACCAATACGCAGGCTGCCACCAACGAGTAAGCCAGGAGGGTCCCAATAGACATGAGATCCACAAGGTCTTTCAAGTCGAAGAGAAAGGCCATAATAGCTGTGGGAGGAGAGGAAGGTGAAAGGGAAGAAAACACCAACACAGCAGAATATGTATTGAAGCACTAATGACAACAGCGTAAGTGTGACTGTTGCTCAGGACCTGGCAAGGGAAATCCAGGGAGCCCAAGCCATGCTGATATGGGGACAGGGAAGACTCAATGAATGCCAATTGCCTTGTAACCCCCTGAGCCTCACAGGATGTCACAGCACAGTCTCACAAACTGGAAGCAAAGGAACCATTTCTTACAGTAGATTGCCAGCCTGTTATACATATATGGGTATTCTGAAACAAGGGCATCCTATGATATGCCTGTATGAGAAGCAAAGCTGAAGTGACATTCCCCTCTAATCATGAGCAGTGAGCAAGTGTTTAAACCATAGCCTCACTGCCTGAATCCCCAGTCGTAGCTGTAGCAGCCCTGAGACCATGCAGCCTACCATCTCTTACAGATTATTTTGCCTTCACAGTCTTGCTGGGCAACTCTCTGTTGTACAGACCATTGTATAAAGGGTTTCAAAGCTGAACCTGAGCCAGTCTGTCTCTAATGCACTGCCTCAAACTCGACAGCCAAAGCAACGCAAAGTCTCAAGCTTCAAATGCTCCCCATATCTGCAGCTCTGGTTGCACTTTGGTTTACATGCTGTAAACCACAATAGGGTAATCTGAAGAGAAGGCAAACCAAATTCCTTTCTTTCTCTGGCTCTTTATTCCCCACTGTGGGCTCAAGGTTCCCTGAAGATAAAGGTGGCAGCGAAGCAGCTGTATGAAAAACTCTGCAGGGCCCAGGCTGCAGCTGCAGAAGGCTGAGCTGTTTCACCACAGCTTAGAGCTCATCATAGCACTTTGGTAACAACGCCTCAAAGGTGGCACATTCTACACCAGTGGCTTATCCCAGATTTGGATGGCAGAAGGTAAAGAAAAAGCAGCAACACCCTTCTGCTTGCTAGGTGCTGTGAGGAAGGGGGGTGGCTGTGAGAAGAGTATAAGCCACTCATCTTTGTTGTCTGTTAGGTTAAATTCCCCTATTCTTGGGACAGAAGGAAGGAGAGGACAGGATTGTGACCAGCTGTGATAAACTGATTAACAAATGTCTGTGTCACAGGGTCCATCTGCTTGTCTCCAGCTGCTCTGGCGTCTTCCACTGAGCATCTACCTACAGACACACAGTGCACAGAGCCTGCAGCCAAGCCGGGCCAATGGCCACAGGGATGCTGAGGCATAGCTGGCTGCCACTGCAGGGGGTTAATTATTTGTAAAGCTGACAGAGCACGCAGGGAGTGGATGAAGGCAGCTCTTGGCATGAGGCGGGATATCAGCAACGAGCTCTGAGCAAGAAGCACAGACATGCAGTGAGCTATTCACACTCATCCTGCCCTTGCTCTCCCAGGCTTTGGAAACCTGGGCCATGCTCTGGGAAATCACGCTGTGCAATGTATCCAATTAATAAGTGGGCTAGCATCAGGAAGACTTATCTGCTCCTAGGATGAGATTATGTCTCTGCTCCACTCGTGCATCAAGTCTCAGAATGTTACCTGCAACAGCTCCTGATGTCACTGTAGCAATTATTGGAGTTTTCCTCTTCTCATTGACTTTCGCCAAAAATTTAAAGAGAAGTCCATCTTCTGCCATGGCATAAATTATTCGAGGCATTGGAAACATGGAGCCAAGGAGACTAAGAACAAAGAAGGGGGAAGTAATCTGCTTAGAACACCTCCAGCAGGGCTCAAGCACAAAAAAGCAATCAAATTTACGGCACTACAAACTGAAACGGGTGGCTCTCAATCACTTCAGCTTCTTTAAAGGCTCCCTCTGAATGCCCACGTTGCTAGTAGCTGGAAACTAACTTACAGCTCCATGATTTTGGATATCTAAACTTAGCAATGGGACATAAAAGCAGCCTGATACTCAGGTGGCAAAACACCCTAACTTCTACAAGCCTCTATGAG
The DNA here is from genome assembly GCF_951394365.1 of Tetrao urogallus. Classification (NCBI taxonomy): domain Eukaryota; kingdom Metazoa; phylum Chordata; class Aves; order Galliformes; family Phasianidae; genus Tetrao; species Tetrao urogallus. Next base: position 20,786,627 of record NC_136813.1, read on the forward strand.
TTGCTCATCTAATTGCATATGTCTAAGTTGATCTGAAAAAGAGCTCCACAGTGCGTAAGAACATGACATACTCTGCATCCAGCCTGCCTTGCCTCCTGGCCAGATAGCTGTCCTGGAGGTAACCTGCAGACAGATTGCCCTGGATATGCTCCAGAAGATGCCCCCTACACTACCTGACATGTTTTATCCCAGCAGGCCAGGATGTCTTGCAAGCAAACTGTGTTTGCACTACAAAGCTGTCTTCTTGACTCACTGATTCTAGATTCATATTCCACCTACTGGGCACCTACTGGGTTTGCTGCTAAGACAGGAGTTTCTGAAGTTATATTGGTCACACACATCTCTGAAATTTATCACAGGGCAAAATCCTGGCCTTTTTGATGTCAGAAGCTCTAAGTTTTGTCCCTGATCTAGCTCTTCTAGTAATGACCCAGGGGAACATGATGAAGGCAAACAAACTGAGCCACTACACAGCCCCAACGTGCAGCATTTTGTTAAGAAGATGGAGATAAGCATTTGCTGTAAAAGAGGCACAAGGGAAAAGCAGTGTCTCACCTCGTAGAAAGTGCACATAGGGAGCCAACTGCCACTGCATAATTGGCTCCATCCCAACCCACATACTTAAAGGCATTGGGTAATGGGCTATTGGTATCCAGCTGGTAGTAAGGCATCATGAGTGTCAGGGCAGCTGACACGCCAAAATAAGCCACAAAGCAGATGAGCAGAGATGCCACAATGCCAATAGGAATGGCCTTCTGAGGGTTTTTCACCTCCTCACCTAGAAGAAAGAAATTGAAATATCAGCTCATGGACAAGCAAGATCTATCAAAGCCTACTATCATGGCCTAAGGTGCCCTTCACATAACCCAGACTGGCTGTTTGCTCCCAGTTCTGCTGCTCCTGTCACTCCTGACATAAACATCTGTGGAGGACTTGTAAACCCAGACACAGAAACAATTTGGATTAAAAGCAGTTCCTTCTCCAAAGAGTTAATTTATCACCAGCTACTCCTGCAATGCCACTGATAGCATGGCTCCAAAAACAGCTCAGCGGTCACAAGTGACAAGACAAAAAATGATCACACAATTCTGGGGCAAATATTTGGGAGAGAATTTCAGTATATATCTCCACCAAAGCAACTGCACTGTGGCAAGAGCACCCTACATACCCAGTTCCAGGGAAAGTTACTTTGATGGCACACCTGAAAATCATATGGGTCTTTGGAAATCCCTCTCAAAAAAAAATCCCTCTATTTTCTTTACAGAAAATTTTGGACTACCAAACTGGGACAAATGTGTTAAAAAGAACCTCCCAATTCAGGCAATGATTAATTAAGAAACAGTTGTGAGCCTTCTCTGTCCTGCAGAGCTGCTCTTCTCAAAAAGTGTACATTTCTGAAGCTTGGCATTTCAGGAGGATGAACCAATAAGCAGAGACCCATAAACCTCTAAGTCAAAGCCAGATTAATGAGCTTCTCCACGGAGAGGCCCTGGGGCTAGCTGAAGTAATGGAGCTATAGCATTTCTCAAACATCTTGGAACACAAGGCAGTACTATTTTATCTGTCTTTGTAATTATCTCCCCTCTCTGTTCCTCAGCTCTTGTCAAATGTGAAATTAAGGATAATCCTTCCTTTCTCTGGGGGAATTAGATTCTTCTAAGCCAGGAGAAATGCGACAATACTGATGGCTTCTTTCTCAGAAGGAGATCTCTGAACCCTTGGAGATAAAAAACTCCCTTTCATTTTGAGGCACAGCTTTAGAGTGCAGACTCCTCCTGAGAAGTGCTCTCTTTCTGTGTCTCTTTAAATACACTACACCAATGGAGCACCTTCAGTTGAAGGCACTGAAGCATCCTATTCCAGAATAACCTGATTAAAGCATCATCTGGAGTGGGATGTCCAAACTCTTTAAGTCACACAAAGCATCTGAATCTGGTTTTTCTTGTATGTCAGATCAGTACAACTGGCCATGTTTTCTATAGAGCTGGACCTGGTTAGTGCTATCAGTGAGCAACTGTGGGACTGGAGGCAAAGAAGAAAAGAAGCTCTTTTGATGGGTTATGCAGCCTGCCACAGCAGCTAGAAGGCAACATTCATGCACCCAGGGACTTGTCTATACTCAGCACTTTGATTATCAGAAGCAGCTGAGTCAAAAATATATTACGGACTGAAATTAACACAGGAATAATGAAAGCAGCATCCTGGATTACTGATTATCTGTGCTGCACAAGAATACCAAAAGCCAATCAACCAGCAACCAGGTTCACAACTGGAATGAAGATGCCCTCCATCTTACCTGTTGTAGCAATACAGTCAAATCCCACGAAAGCATAAAAACATGTGGCTGCCCCTGAGAGGACTCCTTTCAATCCATAAGGCATAAACCCTCCAACACCATAGAGCTTTTCTCCCTGTGTTTGACTAAAAAGCATGGCACTGGGTTAGAAGCATTCTGCCTAGGTGGGAACAACAAAACTTTTCATACAGCTCATAGTGACACCCACAGCTGGAGTTCAAAGGAACATGCTCTGCTTTTCACTACAAATACGGGGCAAAATGCTAAGCCCTACCCACTGCTGAGCTCTGGACTGGCCTGCAGCAGTTTGGGGAATGCATGGAATAAAAACGGTTCTGTTTATTCCCATCATCTGTTTTTCTGGTGGGGATAAAGATGTCTTGGCTACAACAGGGAGAAAATAACATGAACATTAAGATTCCTCTCTTACTATTATTGTGTTTATATAGATAATGAAGCTTTTGAAAAAGCTCAACATGTAATCCTTAACACTGAAGTCAAACAAAAATGTGAACTATGCACTGTTCACCTAAGATGGATTCAGGTAAAGCGTGAGTAGACACCAAAAAGCAATGCAGGGTGCTGAGACAGCCTAAAATCCACCCCATGCTCCACCCTCAACTTCAAAATTCCCTATGCCAACTTTGTATCCAAATTCTGCATGTTGTGCTGGGGGAGGAGAGGTGCCTGCACCTCTGAAACATCAAATGCTTTGCTGAGCCCGATACTAAGTTCATTAAAGTCAACAGACAGACATTTAGTGACTCCCCTGCACTCAGCATCAAAGCCTGAGATACAACTGTCTGTGTTGAAACACTGTCTAGAACACCCCTCAGTTCAAGTTAACTGAGGCCACTCAAAATTGAGAGAAAAGCCTTTGTCATGATGAATTACGGCAATTAAATTAAGGGAAATCCCAAAACTGCAGATCTTATCAGGAAGAATCATCCAAACTCTCTTGTAGAACTTCCACTGAGGGATGAAAGCTCACTTGTTATTTACAGAAATAGTACAACCCAGATATGGATTACTCTGGAAATAATGATAAAGTAAACCCCAGATAGACATTACAAAAATAGTAAGAGCTATGGGTGAAAGAGCTACAGTTGTACTTTAAAGCTACTGCACTAATTGCTACTTGCTTGGGAATAGCAGGAGGGAAGGGGGGGAAACCTCTCCTACAGAAGCAATTTGTTCACAGGGAAGAAGTTCACAGCAGGCTGAATTTTGCAGAGAAGCTCAATAAGTGGCTTGTATACAAGCCAAACTAGAGCCATGCAATATTTATAAATCTCTCCAGGTTGTGCCAAACTGTGTTTCCTTGCAGACCAGCATGAAGGGGTTAGATAGCAAGCCAGAACTGAGCTGATGTATGCAGAGACATTCAAAAGACAAGAGAGCAGTCATACGTGTTGAACAATCTCAAGCAAAAAATGAATGGCCTTGTATCACAGGCTACCCTTATAAGCTCCTTAATTTTGGTCTTGTGTAGGAATATAGGATTTTGGCCAAGTAGCAAAATGTCATTAAAAATGGATTTGTGATATGTCTGCTGCAACACATTAAAATAATCTGCAACTTGCCTCCTACCTTCTCATGCATCTGGGACAAGGTCTCCATAAATACAATCATTCTTCAAGGAAATGACCAAGGTGTCCAAAAAAACTACACAGCTGTACTTGGTCAAGGCTTAATACAGGCACAACAGTCAGCCTGGGGCAGCCCTGAGTATGAGGTTATCTGCAAAGCTCTTTTCTCTCCCCTTTGAACTCCAGTCACAACACTGGAATTTGGTAAAGGAGGGAACCATACCATTCACAGGCTCCCTGAATCTCTCACAAATCCTCCTGTAAACAGGAGGAAAATTATGAATATACATCAATTTTAAATCTGAAAAGACAAGGTCCAACTTACTTGTCTCCATGAGTGCCATGGCTGGTATTGTAAATGTCCTGTTCAGTCAAGTGCCAGTTTTTCACAGATCCTTTCACGAAGCCGGAGACGACGACAAAGCCGATGACGAGGATGTTGATGCAGGTGAACACTTTGTTCACCAGGGCAGATTCCTTCACACCAAAGGTTAAAAGCCCTGGGAAAAAAAACAGAAAATATGCAGTCAGGTATTTCACCAGCGAAGGCAGCACAACAGCTCACTTACTGAAAACATCAACGCTGAGCTTTGCCCACTGTAGTATTTCTGCTTCTCCACAAAGCCAGGCAGCTCAGGTAGGCCAGGATTAAGTCACTGGGAAAGCTGACGGGGACTCCTGCCCACACATTACTGATGTGACACACGTTCCCACACAGCACGCCAATTTGGCACATGCTCCAGGTAAAGTTTCACCTCACAGCACCATGCTGTGCATCCAGATACAGCCACACACTCCACCCAGCCATCTGGAGAAAGCACCACAGGTGGTTTCTCAGGAAGGAGCACTGTCTTAGAGGTCTTGGCCAAAGGCAGATGTTATGATCAACAATCACCTTTACGTGAGCAGCAAAAAACACGATGCCATTCTCCACAGAGACTGAATCCAGGAGGTCAGCTACTTACAGCTCAAGACACAGAACAAGGTGGCATCACAGGACTCCTGCTTTGCCAGAGAGCTCAGTAAGAACAGGTTTTCTGCTCATGGTCTTCAGAGAAAGTCCATCAGGAGAAGAGCACATTTGCAGGCTCTGGCAACCAACATCTCACCGAGGCGTAACACAGCCTCTCTGAGGGACAAGCTCTGGTAACTTCAGGTAGCTGACTTTCAAGAACCCAAACCTTCAACCTATATTTAATAAGAAGACTACGAGAAAGCAAAACACTTCATGTGGGCCAAAAGGACAAAAGAAGCCCTACGTGGTATTCTTACTGCTACCCCAAGGCATTTCAGGGAGAGGGGAGATTTCTGCGCGCTCACATTTCCATCTTTTAAAATAAAACATACGAGATTCAAACTCAAGATGCCAAAGCATCACTGGTTTATGAAGCTTGTCCCAGTGAGCAGAGCCCATGCTGCGAGATGCCCATCCAGATCACAGTGGGAAATGTCAGGATAACCTTGTTGGGCAACACTGCAGCTTCTGCATGCTGGAAACCACAGAGGTACATGAGAAGAGTAATTATTTTTTAAATTAGCCTAAATTTTGTAATGTTTTGCGAGTTACAGCTGTTGGTAAAAGTTTAGAAGGATTTTAATTTTTGAAATTTTCAAAACGTTTCCAAATCTTTATCAAAGTCTTGGAACAATTTTTTGGAGAAAAAAAAAAAAAAAAAAAAAAAAAAGGACTGATTTTCACATATTTATTTCTCTGGGATCTTGCAGTCGGTGCTGATTATCATTGGGAGAACAAAAATAGAGGAGCAACAGAATGAAATTGTTGTATAATAGGATTGGGAGAGGAAGAAGGATTAGACTTCCTTACCTGATTGAGGTTAACAAGTCATCTTTTTTTTCCTTCCTTATACTAAACTTAATCAATGGTTTTAAAAGTGGCTCAAAAATATCAAAAGCCCTCCCCACTAATTAAAAAGCTTACAAACAGGATATGCCCAGTGCTAAGTCCTCTGTGGCTATCTAGGTAAATCCAACATCCATAGCAAAGAAAGAGCCTTAGTAAGTCGTCCAAAACAAATGGGACCTCGTGCCCATTCTGAAAGCAAACAATGAAATGACAGAAGGTGGAGGTCCAAGACTCACAAACGCCTCTGAGGTTTTACCTGTTAAGATGATGATTATCACCACAGCGAAGATGTCTGGGTATTTTGCTAGCACTCCTGGAGCGTTCATTGTCATGTATCTTTCACAAAAGTCTTCAATGTGCCCACCTATGATTTCATCAAACGTGGCACTCCAGGCTCTGGCCACACTGGAGGTTCCTGCCAGAGAACAGAGCGGATGGGGGTCACCTTTGGTGGATGGCACACTACCCAAGTTCAGGACTCTTTGGACTCCACTACTGGAGCATCTGAGTAGCATAAAGACACTTCTGGCCTCAGCTTGGTGCAGTTTCTAGAACACCATGGCACAGCTTGCTGGGATGAGGACTGACCCAGGGGTCTCAGGATGTCTGACGCTGGGATGCTATTGAGCCACTCCAGAGAGATGAAACAGCAGCAACCACCAGTCAGTGGCAGCACTGTGTAAAACAAGTAGCTTTGGCTACCAGACAGTCTGCTTCTTATTCTCCTGTGTTACACTGACTACTGTTAGGTTACCAATATTGTACACCATATATATCTCTCTCACACAATTAGATGCTGTTATATAATTACTACTGTACAGAATTACCTAATTTAAAAATAAAAAAAAAAAATAAATAAAAAGAGGTTGGCTTGCTGTTGGTTTGCAAAGCAGCTCCTCAGAGAACTCTGTGCACTCTTATACCCAAAATAGTTCATCCTGATAGAGGCAGGTTTTCAGGTCACAACTCCAGTACCTGCAATTGTGTCAAAAACTGTGCTCACCCACAGCACAACCCTCCTCAGCAGTGGTCAGCAACACCTGCAGCAATGCTGGGAATGCTCTCCGTGCAACTTGGCTTGTCAACGCGATCATATTAAGGCACAGCTTAGGCCTGTCTGGGTACCATGCTGCTCTTTGAGACACAGAGGCACAAGCTGTGAATGCACTTAAAGGGACAGAACATTGGTGCTTTTAATCTAAAAAAACCTCCAAAAGTTACTCTGTATCACATTACAAATTTTCAGCTTTGCTTCAGGAAAATTCCAGGGAAAAAGATATTTTTTTTACTACTTTCATTTCTTCGCCTTGGCTGCAGTATTTCATGTTCTAGGACAGGAAGAACCAGCTCCTGCATGCTTTATGTTAATGCCAGTTGCTTGGAAGCCAGTTCCACAATGCTATCAGTAGCTCATGCAGAACTTTGTAACCAAGAGCCTTGGGAAGCAGGGGATTCTGATATTATTCCAGCATCGCAGACACCTGGATGACATCTTTATGGCTGCTGAAAACCATGGAGCACAGGGCCCATATCCAGGAGGATTTATGGCTTTGGGGTCAGCACGACCTTTGCAGATGGCTCCTGTTCACCCTGCACAGTGCTTAGGCCAACTGATCTGCTTGGGTGTGAGCTGGCTACAGGATCGGGACCAGGCTGGGAGGTGACCACATGGTCTGGGAAGGAGACCCCAACAACAGCCATTACAAGGGTGGATAGTGATAGGACAAGGGGGAATGGTTTTAAACTGAGACTGGGGAGGTTCAGAGTAGGTATCAGGAGGAATTTTTTCACACAGAGGGTGGTGGCACATTGGAACAGGTTGCCCAAGGAGGCTGTGGATGCCCCATCCCTGGAGGCATTCAAGGCCAGGCTGGATGTGGCTCTGGGCAGCCTGGCCTGGTGGTTGGTGACCCTGCGCATAGCAGGGGGTTGAAACTGGATGATCATTGTGGTCCTTTTCAACCCAGGCCATTCTGTGACATGATTCTATGATGAGCCACGTTAACGAGCTTCCACCAGCGTCCTCTTTCTGCCACATTCCCCACCCACAATCTGGCACAACTCCCATCACCCCTGAAGAAATTTCACATCATATCCTTGTCCTGGAACAATCCTTCTTTCCCCCACCATACAGACCCTGCCCAACTAGTCAATTGCCCATTTTTCCTCATTCCCCATCTCCAAGACCCTGCCCTGGACACTACTGCCACCCACCATCTGCTGGCCACCATGATCCCACTCCACCCCACAATATTTTCTGAACAGATGTCTGAAACCTCAGTAAAAACATCAAGCTGGCCAAGTCCCTTAAAAATTTAAGTTCTTGCCCCCATGTTGGATTCTGCTCAGGATGGTGGCACTGCTCAGGAGTGTAATGCTAGGGAGGTAAATCTCATCACGAATTTGCAGAATCAGGTTTTTCCTTTTTTCCATGGCAATGTCAGTCTTTTTGGAGGTCCAGCATCACAGTAGAGAGGGCCACAATGTAACCGACCAGGTAAGGAGCATGAGGAAGACTATTTAGCATTACTTTTCTGGATCAGAGCACAAATCACTAGGAAAACTGTTCCAATTTGGTATGTGCAGCCTAAGCAGAGTCCATTTTAGAAGACTGGAGTAAATTATATGCTTAACTTTGTTTAAAAACTATTTTCATCTCCTCCCTACAATGAATTTGATTCATAGAAGAACCGCAGGACTCACATTTCCTGAGGAGACAACTTTAATTGACTTTGGTTTCCCAATCTCTTCTTTCTTATTAAAAAGTAAAAGAAAGGGAGGAGGGAGAAGAAAAGGTTTCAGGTAGCACACAGATGAGAGCCAGCGCTATCTCAGACAAGCAGCTGCTACATCACTATGTCACTCATGATATGATCTTACCCCAGCATCATGGGAACTATCTCCAAGGTAACAATTGTATATCTCATAAAACACAGTTAAAAAAAAAAAAAACTTCCTTTAATCATTCAGCGCAACATTGTTTTTCATTTTAACTCGTAAGTCTTCACTCTTAACTGGCAAGTTGGCTGCAGCCTTACCTATAGACATAATAACAAGCCCAAAATGTGCTTGAAAAGACACGAATCCTTAATTGACAAATAGTGGTTTAGTTTTAATATGTCAGCTGAAGAATACACTGCATGCTCAGAGCATGATCCAGCCCTAGTGGGAGTGAAAGGCTTAGGAGGGATTTGTTTCGGACCTTTCAGAGACCGTGAACCTGCAGCTCACCCCCGTGTTTAATCCTGCAACCACTCATGAGGCAGAATTCTGATCTCCAGGTGCTCTGAACAGGTTTTGAAGGGACCAGAAATTAATCCTTAATCAGCCTGGAGCTGTCATGTAAAAGCACCCTTCTGTCAGCTACTTCTTTCTCAATATAGGGAACACTTGCTCCCTGGCAAGTGTGCAGCAGCCAGGATATGCCAAAGAGATGATGTGGGAGTTCAGAGGAAGTAGCTGAAGTAGCAGTTTGCCTTCGTTACAAAGCTTCAGCCTGCAGGACAGCACTCACCTTGCCAAGTGACAGCAGCCACAGTCAGTGCACCCTGCCAAAGAGCCCTCACATTTTCAGTGAGTGCAGAGCAATGCAGGCACACAAACGTGGCTGATGGTACCAACAAGGCTGCCATCCTGGACTTGGTACGGTCTTATTGCATGCCCACCATACTCACCGATAACATAGGAGAGGATTAAATTCCACCCCGTGATGAAGGCCCACAGCTCGCCAACAGTCACATAGCTGTACAGATAAGCTGATCCTGTCTTAGGAACGCGAGCACCAAATTCTCCATAGCAGAGTCCAGCCAGCACAGAAGCCAAGGCAGCAATCAAGAAGGAGATGACAATGGCAGGGCCCGCATTCACTCGTGCCACAGCCCCAGCCAGTACATAGACGCCTGCCCCCAGAGTGCTGCCCACACCAAGGGCCACCAAGTCAAAGGTGTTGAGGCACCGCGAGAGCCGGCTGTCTTCTCGAGTGCAGTCCACATTTTTCCGGCGAAGAAGCTGGTTCCCAAACTTGATGAATTTCTGGCACTCCATCGTTGTCTTTGGGCCTGCAAGAAAGATGCTGCCGTCACTAGGTGGAACAGCCACACCCCACAAACAGTATCACTACAGAGCGTAACATTGCACTCATATTTTAGCCAAAGAATCTCCTCCTCACTTACCTTCCACCTTTTCATATGGCAAAACACCTCCTGAGCACACTATCTATGCTTAGCACAGGGAGGCAAAAAAAGAAAAAGGCGCAGTAATTCTGCTTCCTGCTCCCATTCACACTGATCTCAAGCAGGAGAGCTGTCCTCCCCACACCACAAGGGACACTAATCGCCTTACAGCCTCACTGTCCACACACAGGTGGGCAAGCCTTTATGCAAAATCTGTCTTTCAGATTGTCAGGGTAGTTTTCCTGGCTGGAAACTTAAAAAAGTAGAGATATTTATAGATATGTACTTACCTTACATAAATTTTTGAAGTCTTGGGGGTGAAATAAGAGCAAAACTTGTGAGCATTACATTCCAGAACAAGGCACCACATGTGCTGTTGTCCCCAGAGCACAACACAAACACGTGCACCAGGAGACATTGTTTGCAGCCAGTCAGATCTGTATTCCTTCCTCTGAGCTCCAGTTCCAGCCAGCAGCACAGGCTGGCAGCTGGCTACAACTACACAGCCTGGAATAGATACAGTTTGGGAAATAAGGCACACAGACCCAAGTTTAGATTTGGTTACACTGAGGCAAAGGATTAAGCTATTTTACCTTTGTGTCAGCTAAGGGGAGAGCACAGGGCAGATCTGTGAACTTCTCCATCCCAGCAGGATAAAAGCACTGCAGGATGGGTGCTCATTTGAACTACAACCAGTCAAACCAGTATGGCCAGCAGAGAGGCTGGCTCTGGAGGCCATTCTAGTAATCAGTGCTGTCAGGGAAGCCTTCGCAGAACCCATCCCTTGAAGATGTATGTCTTCACATGCAGCCTGGGTATGGAAGTTTTGTCCTGCTTATTCTGATAAAACAAGGAACGTTGCTTCAAACCTCAGAGAGAGCTGCTGCTCCTTATCACCCTGCCCAGATGGGTGCATCAGGCAGGCAGTAGAAGGAACTTCTTCCTTTTCACACTGAAAACTCCAGCCCCAGTTGTCACAAGACATGATGTCCTAACACCCCTCCCATAGATGTATCAAGCTTACCCTTAAAACTTTCTAGATTCCTATCTCCACTGCACTCTGCCCTCCAGGCACATCACTTCAGAAGGCAGCATTCACACATGTTCTTGTGTCCAGAACAGCCTTTCCCCTCTGCTGGTTACCCCAGGGTACCTTTAGAGACCAACCATAATGCCTCAGCCTTTGTTTCAGGTTGGATATTAGGAAAAATTTCTTCTCAGGAAGAGCTGCAATGCATTGGAAGAAGCTGCCTAGGGGGTGGTTGAAGAAACGTGTGGATGTGACACTGAGGGACATGGTTAGTGGGCATGGTGGTGACAGGTTGGTGGTTGGACTAGGTGATCTTAGAGGTCTTTTCCAATCCTAATGATTCTGCGATTTCACAAGTCCTGAAGAAATGAGGCAGTCTGCTGCCCTGTCTATAATAACCCTCCACCTCTGAATCACCCTCCTGAGCTGCAGTACATCTCACTTTCTATTTCCTTCCATCAGGAGCAGCTATCAGAAGCAATAAGAGCACTCCCAGAGCAACCACCATGAACCTCAGTGGTGGCCATCTCCTCCACAAGGATCTGTTCTCCTTTCCCAGTCCACCTTCTTATTAACATGTTCCTTCTGCACCTTGCTGGTTTCCTGCTTGTTTTCATCTTAAACAGCTTCTTGTGTGCCACCGTGTCAAAAGCTTTACTCAAGTCAAGATAAGGAGAACTGAGATTGAGTTTTGCTGCCAGGTTGTAGTCACCTTTCTCAGCCATTCTACCTTCATCCCAGCAGCAGCCTCATTCAAAATTCAGCAGGTACATAACATAATGCTCTTCATAGCAAGGGTGTTTCACTAAGATCTTCTGGATCTTGCTCCTAATTGATATACCCAAGAAAACACGTACTTAAGCTGGGGGAATTGTAACAAGGCACGTTCTGCACTCAGAATAAGCCACCAGAACAAGAAGCCCAACAGCAGTGACAAATACCACGAAGTTTCCAACACTCCCACAGAACCACATTCAAGCCAAAGAAAATCTAACAGAGCTGGCAACTGACAATACTTTTATGGACAGATCTGGCTCCAGGCACCAAAATCACTGCTTCTCAACAAGTACTCCTCTACTAAATACACATCATAATTTCTGTTCTGTACGTGAGTGCATTTAAAATGTGATGAAATGGGATGAAAGCAAACTGAGAGGCATACGTAACGCACGTTAACAACCAATGGGTGCTCAGCCTTCAGGAACAGACAACTGCTGGTCCAAAATAACCTCCCCATTGTATGTGCAGGGCAGGTAGCTGGCTTCCAGCAGCAAGCACTTTGCTCTGCAGACCTCAAGGCTGCAGTACTTGCTCCAGTAGAAGCAGTACAAGAGGATGAAGGCAGGTTCTATTTTGGACCACTTCTGGAAGCTCCAAGGTGCCCCAGAATGATTGCCGTGTGGCATCTTTACCTGGTTTCAGCAACAGGACTTTCAAACATCTCTTCATTGATTATGAAAAGGGAGTAAAATGGATTTTATTGAGATACAACGCTGGAATGAAGCATTCAGTTTCAAATGAGTGGTGCCTCATCTCATAATGATGGAACAGTAATATATATTGTACACTAACACTAATAGCATGCTGAGAATGCAGAAAGAAATATTACTAAATGCAATTTATGATAGGAAGAAGTGAGACTCATACTTCATCACCTCCAGCTAAAACCTACCATAAAAGGTGGGAAAACGCATGCTAAGAAACTTAATTGAGTCAGTCATCAAGTCCAATTCTTCAATTTTGCTACCATATCATCAAGGACAAAATCAAAAAACTCTTCATTTTTCCAAGACAGCAGCTATAAACCTGAATCCCTTTCCCTTGGCCTCAAGCCTACCTCCCCTACTGGGAGAAAGTAATTAGAACTGAGGATTGAGAAGTCTCCTTGTGCCAGGAACTGCACAGTCCACCAACAGCTCCTCAAAGACTGCTATGGTCCAGAAATACACTGACTCAAACCAATGGAGAAAGGCAGGTTTCAGGTCAGGCTTCTAAAAAATCTCATTTGGTGAGCCACAGGAATTGCCAATGTGCATTGAAGGGAAAACTATTTTCTCCCTTCAGCAGGATGACAGGTCTGTTTGCCAGTGTTTATTCAAAACATTGGTTCTTGCACTTGAATCTCATGCAAACCCACATTAGCCAGAACTGCTTGCTTTCAACTGCCTGCTTCCCCTAAAGCAGAACAGGGCAGGACAAGACTCTGCCTTCAAGAAGGACAATGCAAGTCCTAGGTTTTGCTTAACTCCCAGCAGATTGAAGGAGATCCCACTGGTGCCAGCACTCTATGACAAGCACAGAAATGGGGCTGTGCCCCACCTCCAGCAGCACTGGTGGTTTATAGTCAGTCTTGGAGAATACCAGTGCTGTGAAGCAACCAGGACAAAATGCTAGAGAAAATGTGAAAAACCCTCTGAAACTAAACAAAGAAATCCCTTCCATAAACTGCAGCCTACTATGAGCAAGACACCCACAGGAAATGTGTTAATGGAGTTGTTTTCCAAAGCCAGTCTGGAAGTCAAGACCAGTTGGACTCACAACCAAGCTCGGATTCCAGTGCAAATGCAGGTTTGTTATTCAGTACAGAGACATCAAGAAATGCCAAAAGACTGCAGGAAAACAGTTTGCTTCTTGCAAAGTCAATATTTATGGCAAGGTTTACACAGTAATCACTTGAACAGAGAAGTTCAAAAGCAACACAGAAAACATGAGAGAGTCCCAATTGAGGCTGTTAATAAAGCCTGAGGATGGCTATGAGGTAAGGAGACATGAAAGCAGGAGGCTGTGATGCAATACAGGGCTCTGCACCATGCCCTGAGCCCACAGGGATCCCTGCAGGACCTGGCGCTGAGCTGGACATGGTAGATGGAGCACAGGTGACAGGGAGCTGCCTGAAGGATGGGCTGTGTAATGCAGGAGAGGAAAACGCTTGTGTGCGCACTCACCAATGAGCTAGTGAAGACATGGGCTTCTGCAACAGCACATAAGGGAATGGGGTTAACCCTAAGTGACAAGTGGCACTACTAAAGGCAGCCTGACATGCCTCGGTCTCATAAATGTCTCCAGGCAAAGGCAGACCACGGATTCCTGCATTTTAGAGCCATGCTCCTTCCTTCTTCCATCATCATTGAAATCCAAGAAGCTGAGACTGCTAACTCTCAAGATTTGGTTCAAAGCCTCTGCTTCAAAAATGTACTGTTTAATAATACCTGTAAGCTATTTATTTTTCTACGCAGGTATATAAATTACATTTAACTAAATGTGGTGCATTGCAAAATGAAGGTATCTCAACGGTCCCAAATCAATGGAAGTTTTATCTCAGCATTAAAAATGAAGACCTGGCGCCTGACATCTTCTCTTTTGCCACACATCACAGCAAATTCCTTCTTTGGGCATGACTGTCCCTAAGAGAGAAGCAGTCCCTCGCTGCAGCACAAGGCAGGAGCGTGGCCAGATTTTGGGGGTTGAGGGAGGCTTCATTTATTAGAAAGAACTACATATGTATTTCAAGCTCATATATAAACTCAAGAATCTCACTAGAAACGTATTTCAAACCAATTTCATTCCTCAAGTGTATCTACAGGTATTTATAGCTGTATTATAGTCATCAAGAATAAAGCAGAACTGTTTTCTGTAGATAATTTGTTTAGAGGACGAACTATTTAATTATGACTGACCTAGAAATTAAGGCCAACATCCTGAAAGCGGCTCGATGCCAGCAGACAGCTGCCTTCTGGCTCATCTCAGAAATCAAGATGTCAACTCCATCCTGCCCAAAAAGCAGCGGGAAGCTGGAGAGCCTCTCTTGTCAATAAAACAGCACCTACAGCGCGCCAATCACCAGCAGTGAGCAGGGTACGGGGTACCTGAACTGCAGCTGTTTTTCGCATCCTCACACACACAGCACTTATCTTCCTATCTTCCACTGCTTAGATGACTGAAATCTACTCCAAATTATCTTACACACTTTGTTATATTCACAGTCACTTGGTAAAGTGGCTTTCAGTCCAGAGAAGCGTGCAGCACAACAACATCTTACAGGGTGCAGTATAGGGGCCAGCATACCTCTGCCCCAAACCTTTTTGATATCATTTGTTATCTTCAGAATTGCATCAAAGGGTGACTTGTGCAGAGATTATCTTTCCCTCCTTAGAAGTTGGATCTGCCTGTGATCTCACTTTTTGAAATAGCTGTTCTTGCCTTTGAAGTAAGGAAATGCATTCCAGACTGGCTCCTTGCACTCCCACTCCCAAGCACACTTGAAATGAGGACTTCTTTTTTGGACGTACCGCCACTGTTTCTGCAACATCTTGCAGTTCTAAGCACATAAAACAATATAAATTACTCTAGAAATGATGCTAAAAGGTACATAACTACCTTCAGGTTGAGAAAACTTGATATAAATGAACCAAAATGGGCTCTGTACACCACTACCTCTCTGATTCTCACCATGCCTATTCCCTCATTCCCATCTTCTCATCACTTAAAACCACCACTGGGCACAAAATTTTTAAGGCTCTCCTCAGCTCCTGTCTCTTCTGCTTGCTACAGTTACCCATGGAAGCATGGACAGGCAACCAACAGGCTGAAAAGCCAAACCACAAGTATAGCCCTTGGGTGGAAGAGGCTTCACCACACACCCTGGGGGGCATTAGGGTATCAGCAGAACAGAGGGAAGCAGCAGCATGTAGCTTTGAGAGCCCAGGGAAACAGTGACAAGCAGGGCAGCTCCTGGGGCAGGGTTCACATCCTCAGGTGAGATCCTGTCCCACCGGAGTCAACGGCAAAACTCCCACTGACTTCAATAGGGCCAAATTCCACCCATTCCTACTGGTCCTCGTCCTGTATTTACAATGTCTTTTATGTTTGTTCCGTATCCAAATTCTTGTGCCTTGGCTGTATTGTATTTTAAAGTAAAATAAGATATTCTTCCTCCTCTTATCTAATGGTTAACACACCTATTATATCAGGTTTATAGATTTCCTTCCCCAGTAACAACATTTTAAAAAGGGACATTCTTCAAAACAATCCCATAAGAAAATAAGCAACCTTGCATCTGGCTAACAGCAAAAAATAAACCATAACAAACATCTGTCCGGCTAAACATAAAACATCACATGTAAAAATAAGCTGACATGGCACCATTTTACATAAGCACTACTATCACTTCCTAAACAATCACAATTTGTTTCAGCTTCTGGAAACTACTCCTTATCTATTTTAAGGCCTTGCTGCTCCTGAGAATTTTCTTCCCAGAAGCCAACTCCAACATGCAGAACAGCATAAAATGAAAGCTGATTACATGGAGTAAGGATTCTTCTACTAAGCAAAAGAGAAATGCCAAGCTTAACCCCGCCACACGTGCAATGAACAGCCCCAGCACCCTACTCAGCCCTGTCCTACATATGCTTATGTCCATTCTGAAACACAAAGGAACCTTTGCTGCCATTAATAATCTTCCTGTGTGGCCAAGTGACATCCCACAAGTGGTTTTATTTTTCCTCAGCATCCTTTTCAACAAAGGTCTTCAACAAAGGTCTCCCCATGTAGCTGTAAGATCACTACAACTAATCTGCAGAACAAACAGCTTGTACATATGTGTTATGTTGGTACATATGGCAAACAATGTGGAATGGGCTTGGCCCATTTATCCTAAACACAGGCCATTTTCCTGAACAAGCACATGCTGACGACTTTTGCTTCAAACACAGGTAAAAAATGCCTTTGGAAGCCCTTTCCAAAGGGCTGGCTTCGCTTCTTCCATCCCCAAGGTAGCACCATTCAAAGAGAAGCCTACTCGGAAAAAGAAGAGGTGGTAAACCTGTATTCCTAGTATTTCTATTACCATTGCAAGTATTTTGGGATTAAAGATTTAACTGTATAAGACCACTAGATCCAAAGAGGTTATGTTGTAAGGGACCATACCAGAGCTGCTGAGCACTTTCCGAAACATCATTCAAAAACACACTGAGGGAAGTCAACAATAACTGAGGCACAAGAGCTTCAAGCATGTTTCAAAATGCTTATTTACCTTCGTTAAACCATGAAGTGTGTCAGACAAGGCATTTTGGAAGGATATCTCTCAGAAGAACTACAAATGGTTTGTTAAGTTACCCCATGAGTGACAGAGTACAAACAAGATAGCTATAGAAGAAACTGAGCTTTGCATACAAACATTTGAACACCTATCTCAAGACTTTTAGAAGCAAAAGACACATCATCAGACTCTCAGATTGATGCGACTCTATCTCCAAAGGAGAAATTGGACAGCTTAGAGTGGACAGCCTTGAGACAAGTGCTAAGAACTCACAGGTTGTGGTCACAGCAACTTGCAGATGCCTGCTACCAGAGAAAAGCCTTTACAGATGATTAAAATAAAAGGCATGGCCATGCAGTAGTTTTGTGTGAAGCTGGGAGATATCCCAACATGGCAGTAAGAACAGCCAGCAGCCCAGGTCAAAAGTCATCCAATTAATTGCACACCTCTGAATTGACTTTACATCATGCTGATGTATTATAACCAGGCAAGCATTGTCTGTGTGCTGTTAAACTGTTCTCCTTCCTGACTGAAGTCATTTTATTTCTACATGTGCATGGCTGTATTCATACACACATTACAGAAGAATTACATCAGCATGTATGCATGAGCACAGTGTTACATTTTTTGCCAATTCTGTCATTAAAGACAGCATCACTCATCCAAACAGCATTTGTTACTCAAACTCATCCAGTTAGACTACGCACTAAATACAGATCAACAGCACACAGACAGCGTGTGCAAAAATACAGCTTTAACCACCTGCCCAAAAGCACACTGCCTATAAAAAGGGGACTGAATGCTTTCCTTTTTCGAACACAGCTGTTTTAATGGGATGAGGAATGTGTTGCTTGGGAACCCGCCCTCTGCCACTCATGGCTGGAGACTAAGCAAGTTTCTGTTCTTCCAGCTCATCAGGGATTTCTGAGGCAGCACATCCCACTGCTCTGTGAACATCTCACAGGCCTGGAGGCTTCCTTCCATTGGAAAAAAAGTAGCAAGGCATCCTCTCTAATCCCCACACCATCCACTTACCAGCTACTTGAAAAAGGAAAACTGAGTGCCACTGAAAGAGAGTTCACCTGCCTGTCTTCCGAACTGGCACTGCTGCTATCCCCAACAAAACAAGGAATTCATTCCCTATCCCATGAGAACTTTGGAGAGTGCAAAGATCATCCCAGTCGTACGATTCAATGAAATCTGGCTCTATCATGATCATTCTCCCCAAGCCCAGGCAAGAACCCGTAACTCCAAATTACTTTTGAGCTAGGAACTTCTCAAAATTTCACTTCAATGTTTTGCTTCAATGTCTGCTTGATCCAGGTTATTTGTGATGATACGTTAAAACATGTTTGAAATTGACTAGTGATTTTTGACCAAAACAAAACTAGAGAGGTTCCTACTCTGGAAGTCCTGAGGGAGATGCTACTATCTCCCAAAATTCAAGCTTCAAAAGCTCCAAAACTGAAGTTCAGTGGAGTCCATTCTTGTCTGCAAAGCTTCAGCTGTGACTATCAGCAAGGGTATCCCACCGTAAGCCACTCTGCAGGTTAAAGGTTGGATAGTTGTGAATATTCTCCTCTTTGGCTATTGCAGAAATGCACCATCCATCAAGCTTAATTTGCAGTGGGGAAGTATGATAGCTTTCCAGCTGTGGGCACAATGAAGCACTGGGATAGGATACGAGGAAGAAGCAGTCTCCACCAGCCAAGCATTTCAAGAACAAGTTAGAGAAATTCCTCTTAATCTAGATAAAGATCCTGCGTTACAGACTTGGGCACAGCTAGATAATATGCTTACATTGGCAAGGCTAAGCCTTGATACCATGTACTCCTACCCCCAGACTACCACGTTTCACTCCTACAGCTGTTTCAGAACAACCACGTGGGTAACTGCTGCAAATAGGATCACTGAAACAAACCCAATTCCTTATATTCCCATTCAAAACTCAGCGCCTCCTGTTTGTTGTTCTGCCCAGTCACAGTTCACTGCTTTGATTTCCAGCCTCACACTGAGCTGAGCCTGTAAGTGATGGGGCAGCAAGCAGCCGTGGTCAGCACTTGAGGTGAAGGAAGACTGGAGACGCCTTGGGTGCCCTCTGCCTTTTCAGCCCATACTTCAGAGTGAGCCAGAGTGGTTCCTCCAGCAGTTTGGAAGAGCCCAGCCCAAGGACAGAAAGCTCTGGGAGAAGGACAGCCCTGTGTTCACTGCCTGCAGCCCCTGTGCATCCAAAAGTTCCGGAGGTGCCCCACTGATAAAGGGCATCACTCATTATGTGAATCATTTTCTGATGAAAGCCATTTAATTGAAAAATCTCCCACCAGCTCAACTCGTCTCCTCAAACAGTTCCTCAGTGTGGCTTCAAATTACATCCCACAAGAAAATGGCTTGATCTAACTCCCTCCATTTGTCATAAAACCTGAGGGGATCTCCACTGATAATGAGACTCACCAAGTGAGGATTGCCAGGGACTGACTGAGTGACAAAGTGCCTGCAATCTGCCAGGGGTTCAGCCTTGACAACAAGCAGGAAAACATTACGTGCTGGGAAACAATACTGAATAAGCAAGCTTATGCCTTCTTAAATCCAAACAGAACGGAGACTGAGCTTTGCTTAGCCAGTGTCTGACCATGCCATTCAGCAAGCTTCAGGCACGGCCTTTAGACAGTCCTTGGAAGTGAGTGGGAAATGCCCATGAAGAGATAAGGAAGGAAGATAGATCAAGACAGAAGTTGGTTTGTTATTGAAATAGAAGTGGGGAAACAATCCCAACACTGATGCAGAACAAACAGCATCCTGCAAGTGGGGCACACTACAGTGAGATGGACAAAGAGGCTTCCCAAATGTTTAGTTTCATCAGGAATGGCATAGCTGTGCAGGGATTTTCAGGTGTGGACAAGAAGTTGACCAAAGATTCATTGATTCTGCCATACAATAGCAACAGGAGACACTGACCCCATTCCCCCTCCCAGAGGGCGTCCCAGCCACAGCAGCAAGGGTAGCCTGGGCAGATGCCTTCAGAGTTTGGTCACCACTGTCACACTGATGATCTGTAGGCCAGCTGTTTCCCCACCAGGCATATCCCCAGTGTATGTCATCACCAGTGCAGCTCATCATCCCCTTGTACACAGCTCTGGTGAGGCTGCACCTCAAATACTGTGTTCAATTTTGGGCCCATCACAAGAAAGACACTGAGGCCCTAGAATGTGTCCAGAGCAGGGCAACAAAGCTGTGAAGGAACTGGAGCACAAGTCTGACAGGGAGAAGCTACAGGATCTGAGATTGTTCAGGCTGAAGAAGAGGAAGTTCAGGGGAGACCTGATCGCTCTCTGCAACTGTCTGAAAGGAGGCTGCAGCGAGGTGGGAGTCAGCCTCTTCTCCCAGATAACTAGAGTGAAAAGTGAAAATAGCCTCAAGTTGCATCAGGGGAATTCATGTTGGGTGTTATGAAAAATCCCTTCTCCAAAAAAACAGCTAGGAGCTGGAATGGGCTGCCCATAGAGGTGGTGGAGTCACCAACTATGAAAGTATTCAAGAAACATTTACATGGTTTAGTGGGGAAACAGTGGTGGTAGGTGGACAGTTGGACTGGATGATGTTGGAAGTCTTTTCCAAACTCAGAGATTCTATCAGCATGTTGCCATCTCAGTTAAAAGTTTCCCCCATTACAGGTACTGACTCAAAGCAAAGAAATCATTTTCCCTACTGGAAAAGCAGGGGCAGCGCATTCCTGTTGAAAAGGTGAAAGCACTTGAAGAATTCTGATTAGAGGAAATGCTTCGTAATAAATTTTGGAGGAATTGCTCCTGTTGGCAAGAATTGAAGGCTGTAAAAATTCTGGTACCAAAATGGCCATACACACATCCCAACCTGGAAAAGGACAAGAATGAGAGAGCTACGTCCCACAGCAAGCACCTGAAACACCCCGCAGCAAAGCCTTTACAAGTTATGGCAGGGGTAGGGCTTACTTCTACACTCCATAAAAAGGGTGGTTCAACTGGTGCTTTGCAATTAAAACAAAGCTTTCTAGCTCCGCAGAAACACTGCACCATGCTGCTAGCACATGGGGGAGAGCTCAGCTTGCACTGGAGGAAGGAAAGCAGAAATCACACATGGCAGAGCCCTGAGGCTTCCACTTACCAAGATTACTCCAGTCTGAAAAAAAAAAAAAAAAAAAAAAAACCTGTCCTGCTGAAAACGTTTTTGCTACCCCTGAGTAACTGTGTCTGCAAATGTCAAATTATCCCATGAAGTCTGCTATTCCACAGGGCTCATGTAATCTAAATAAAGAAATTGGAATATGTTCTCATTAATCCAGGAGGTTGTTTTTCACACCCCCCCCCCCCCCCCCCCTCAATGACTTGGACGTCTGTGTATGGTAAGCCCCTGGGAATGGCCTCCAACTCCGAGCTGTCAGCCTTGATGTGGCTGCTGGATAGTGACTTGACATAGCAGAATTGCAAACGTCCTTTTTCTGAATAAAGTGAACTTCTCATTAGGACTGCTGCATTCCAGTACACATTACAACCTTTCAAGGGGACTTCTATGACTATGCATCTAATAATAAAGTGTTCCTTGTGAATATGCTTTACACTGCACCTTAAAGAAAATTACTGTGAAATGAACAAAAATGTTTGCTTTCTAGACCCAGTATTCCTGCATTCCTTTCCTAATTCAAGGGCTGGGAAGGGATCAGCCCCTTTCAAGCTCCACACATCAGTCACTGCAGGCACAAACAAGCATTTTACACACTCATCAGCAGATTTGTGTGGCTGCGTACCAGCCAAGAGACTGCAGGTGCTGCTGCATGGCTGCAGTTTGAGGAGTGGCTTTCAACGACTGCCTGGAAACATACAGCTTCCCATGAGAGTGAGTGCTCCAGAAAGAACTTCCCCTGAAAGATGATGCGCTGATGCATGTCATAGCAGCTCCCTTTGTAATTAAAGGCAGCAGAGTACTACAACCTGATGGAATCAGTAAATCCCCATAACCAGACCTGGATCACCCAGAGCTGAAGGAGCCAGAACTACACAACTTGGCACAGCACGAGGAGCAGAGTACCCTGGAGGACAAGGCAGCTCAAAGCACATTAGAGCAGCAGCCCCTTCAGTCCTCAAAGACCATCAGTGCTGGGGCTGCCACAGTGCTGTTATCCCCTTCCTCTCCCTGAGGTGCAGCAAACAAACCTCCGCGCTCAGGCAGGAAGGAGGCTGCTGAGCACCAAAGGTGTGACCACATTTCCAGTATAACCGTAATATGGCAATGCCCCAGTCCCTGTCAGTTAATGACACATGCCTCACCAGGAGCCGTTGTTTAGGGATGGGAATTGTGCTGGGCAGGGTAGTTACAGAGAGCAGAGCTGCTAGGCAGACAGGATGCACTCATGTTCTGCTGTGTCTAAACTGTAACAACAAGAGATCTGGGCAGTCCAGAGATGGAGCAGAGGAGGTAAAGCACAAGGCTGGGACACCTCTGGGACAGCCCCAAGGTGACAGACCCCAAATTCGCCTCCAAGCTCTTGACCATCTCTCCTCCAGCTGTTCCTCCCTGCAACCAGGCAGCAGCCACACACTCCTCCTCTGGCACACTGACTCCCCAGCATGCTGAAGGCTGCTTCTGTGCTGGCTCCCATGCTTGCAACACGCTATTCAAGTTGCATCAGCTCCCTGCCTTCCTCCCCTCCCCATGCAGCTGCTCTCTACAATATTCCCAGCCATCAGGAGGGGATAGGGCTGCTAAAAGTAGACGGGTGGTTAGGAATGGCATACAGCTTGGCCTTTTCTGCAAACACTATGAGTAGTTGCCATGGCAGCCTTGCCCATGTACTTGCCTGCTTGCTGTTAAACTCCAGTGTTTCACCACTCGCTCATTTTTCTTCCAAGATTTGACCCAAAACTGCCCAGCTCTGCAGCCCTTCAATCCCTTGCATTACAAGGGCCAGTAAAATGAAGTATTCACTGGGACAGGAGCACCTGATCAATAAAAAAAAGGCATATGAGGTGAGATTACTGCTTTGGCTGTGGGGGGAAGAAATTGCTTCCAAGGGGATTTGCAAATAATCTCACTGCAGACTTCACACCTTCTGAATGTTACGGATTTACAACCAAACATCCCTGAAAACTGCATTCATGGTATTCAAACCCAAAATAAGTACAGAGCAGTACAAGCAATACAAGCATGATGTTGATGGCCCTGCAATCAGACCAGTCAAACTGCTGTTGTTTTCACATGGAGATAGCAGTTTCTATACGTTTGATATATTCCACTTTTATAAATCTTATCAGATAGGAGGTACAACACTGATACAGAATGCTGTTTCACAGCAAGGTAGATGTAAAGTTTGTTTGCTTTTGGTAAACATTTTTTTTTTTTAAGCTTGCTGCTTAGCTTTCCCCTGCTCCCTGAGGGCTCTGCTGCAGGAAAAAAAAAAAAAAAAAAAAAAAAAAAAAAAAAAAAGGCAAAGTCAACGTTTTCCTTCCATGGCTGCATCTCCATGGTTTAACATGCAGCAGAAGGGCAGGCCCTGATGGACTGAGCCTCCTCAGCCCTCTGAGGTTTGCTGCAAGACCCAGTGCTTGCCAGCAGATCAGATACAGAGAATATTGGCAGATTTGGCTTAGATATGAGGCTGCTGCAGAACAGTGCAGCCAACTCCCAGGTGCTCACGCAGAAAAGCAGCAGCATCCTGCAGTTGGTATCTCCCTCTTTGAGCTGCAATTTGGACTGCAGTCAGCCAGCTCTTACAATCTGCACTTTTCCACAAAGGGAGTTTGTCCTGGTTCAACTGGAACTAAGGCCATTTGGAGATGAGATCAACACCAAAGAGCAAAAAAGATTTGTCATACATTTTCCATTCCATTCCACCAGCCTGGCAGCTGATCGGTTTGCACACTGAAATCTGGCTTACATTCTGATTTGATTGTAGTTGCCATCTGCATCTCCCTTCCCCACCAGCTTCTCATACAGAAGCCTGCCTCAAAACCTGCTTCTCAATCCCTGAGATGGAACCTCCCTCTTGTACCCAAATTTGTGTTGAAACAGACAACAGACTCCCAAAACAAAAATTTTGGATCTCTTCCCCCACCACCATGGAAGGCAGCAACAGAGATAAGTAAAGTCACTTACAGCTCTATTGAAGGAAGTTGTATGCCTATCCTTAAAAATAATTGCGTCCCTATCAGGGAAAGGATATTGTCTGGAGTAAATATGCACTTCCTCTCATTGTGAAAAAAGCGACTTATCAGCAGTCTGCTAATACACTTTCAAAAGCTCATTATATTTTTTCATATTATCATTCTGACATCAAAGGAAATCACTCTTAATTATGTTTACAGAGAGGGGGGTTATGCAGAGAGGCCTAAATATGACAGTCTGAGAGGTGTTGCATTATACATTTCAATGAACTGCTTCTAGCACGTACAGTGCCATGTCTCGCCAATCCTACACATCACATCTCAAACCAGAAGCTTTGAACTATAATAAAAGTTTGCTGCAGCTGCCAGGCTCTTGAAATGACAACAGGAAGGAAAGGAACTGCTGGCCATAAATATTCTGCTTAGTTCCATTACACTGGGACTTGGAAAAAAATATAGGTCATTTTAAAACAAAATAACTATGAAACAAATAACGATTAACATTTTCCTCCCAAAGGTCTCAACAGCAGGATGGAAAACAAAGAGATGTTGCTGTGTGTTTGCTGGTGCTCTGCACCACGCTGCTCTGCTCTCCAAATACTTCCTTCTAAGAAGACAGCATCTCTAACACCTGTGCAGGTTTCACTGGAGCAACCAGAGCAACACAGTGTGGCTTCAACTTGGGAGTATCCTTGCATTTCTTCATATGCCATCCAGATTATGAGGGACTGCTATCCCAACTAGCGTCAGCCAGCCCCAAGCAGGCGTTTGGGTTAGGGTACCATCTCACAACCCCCTGTAATCAACAGGCAGAGACAGGCACCTCTGGGTGTAAGTATATGCCACCTGAGGTGAGATGGGAAGACAAGAATTTGAATCTAGAGACATCAGAAACAAAAATAAGGAATCATTGTTCTTGGAAGGAAATAACAGCAGTGCTCCTCAGAACTAAGAGAGTTTTCTGAACAGAGCTTTGGATGTCAGGATTGCATGATCCTTGATCCAGCCCTTCAGAGCAAGGCACAAATATGTTGCTTCTGCTTTTCTCCAATTGCCTATCATATTTTTACTGCTTGTGTTGGAACTTTCCTGAACTGAACAAATACTAGAGGCAAAATGCCCGTCCTAATCTGTGACATTCATCAGAGATAAATCTCACCGAAGCTCATTCCCAAATCCCAAGGGGAGTTCAAATACCCACTGGTTTCCCTTCCAACTTGTGGCACCTCCACCCTAAGCCATTGCTGTAGCCTCTTCTCCATGCTCACAGCATCACAACATTTTGCTCCTTTCTTCTCTCTCTCTTCCAGCAGATCACAGAGCCTGGAAGGTCCTGCTTACTGCACGTGTGGTCAGCACAAGTGAACATAAGACAGTACAGCATCTTTGCACTGCACAACTACATTTGGTGGGGAAATCAGCTAAATTTGGGTGGGGAAATCAGGTGAAAAACTGAGTGGCAGTCATCTTTGCCACCGGAATGCCCATGAGCAGCCAGCAAAGGTGCCAGCAAAGGCAAAGGGCTTCTCAGCAGGTGCAAACACAGCAGAGATAATGTGTACCTAGCCTGTAACTCAGCCCTTCTCACCTCTATTAAAATGCCTGGCAACATCAGACAGTTAAGCTCGCATACAGCCAGGAATAATATGGGTCAGAGCACACACCACTATTCAGTTTGAGAATATGTTCTCATTTGACAGCACAGTTTCCAGGGATAAATAAATGATCTGGTACAAGGGATTTTAACCAGCCTGCATGAATCAGCACCAGGGACAAACCCAGCTAAATAAAAAGCTCATTGTTCAATTTTTTATTTTTTTTTATTTTTAAGAACCTCCATGTGGAGGCTTTTAAAAGGAAGTGACTACTAAATAGTCACTACATTTCCAGAATAGCATAGCTTTCTCAGTAAATAAAGCTAGCAATTAACTGACAGGAAAACATAATGAGGAACGTAGCTTGGCTAAGAAATTAGTAGTGTATTTTTTCTCATAGTAGTTACTGCAATTTGCAAAACCGCAAAAACGTGAAAATTCAGTTTTCTGAATTGTTTTCCAAGTGAGTGAAGGACTGAAAACTCCTAAATGTACCTACAGCCAAAAATCTCACAGTATTTCATTTTGGAAACTTTGAAACAAGGCAATCTGTATAAGACACTGCTCATGGGATTCCCAGCCAACCACTTTGGTGGGCTCAAGGCAAGCCATCCATCCTGACATGCCAGAAACAAGCTGGCTTGAGCCTAGAGGGGTCCCTTGGTTTCTGCAAGCCACCACGGGCAGTGGGAATGTGAAAATCCCAAATGCCAATCACTGGTGCTCCCAAACATCCAGGAACCACAAGCAACAGGGGAGAATCTTGCACTCAGTGGCTAACCAGGGTGTAGATGTTGACCTCCACCTGCTGCTTGACCAAGATATTCAGGTACGTCTTTTCTGTAGGTCTAAGTAGGCAACGATATTGCAGCAACAGCTCTAAAATGGGAGTGTTCAAATACCAGGAGAAACTCACCCATAATGTAAACAGCTCTTCCCAGCATCGTTGAACTTCTGATATTCTCGGATTCCTCAATGAGATAAACATTCAGGCATTTACTGTGCTGACATTTGCATGGCAGCTAATCCTTTTACAGTCAGTGGAAAGCAACTTTCAGGTCGCAATTCATTTGGGCTGAGATGAATCATGCCGCAGAAATACTCACTTCTCCAGATGTACCGTACAGGGAGATGAGGTTGGCAACCTTGGATGTAAGTGACAGCATCTGGCCAGACAAATGCTACCTTCATCACAGTGGGTTACTCAGCTGGGCTGGTATTTACTTGAATTGCCCCCATTTGACTCTGTGCAGAAACACTAGCCTAGGTCTCTGCACCACCCAGCCTCTCTGTTCTGCTGCTCGGTACAACCAGCTTCCCATGCACCTGTTTAAGTCAGCAGGACATTTCAGCTCATCCTCCAGGAGAGGGAAAGCAGCTCTACCACATCCCAGTCTTCTCCATTGGCAACACCATAGCTTGGCAATACACTTCCACCAAGGCTAAGCTAGCATCCACAGAGCAGCAGCAAATCACTCTTTCTTTCTCCTGCCCCAAAATGAATGCAACTCAGCATCAGACATCCCAGATATGGACCAAGAGAAAAAAAGGTGGTGTTTTCTGCTTCCTGAAAGCTTGGATGCAACTGGAAGTGACAGTTCTGAGAGGCTGCTGAATTTACATTAATTGATCAAGATTGAGGAACTTGATAGTTATCTATCTATCTAGAGTGAACAAAATGTTATAGAAGCAGTAACTGTAACATGATCTCTGCCCTAATTCACCTGCACTGTACTTCTTCTCCATCTGAGAGGAAATAATGAACACCACTCCTTTTTGCCCTCACTCCCTGCACCAGCCAGACTCACCAGCTGCACCCAGCACCAGCTGGATTGCCACATATCAGCCTTCACGCATCACATAACTTAAAGCAGAGCCACAGAGCTTAGGTGCAGCACCATACTGAGGGGAGTCCCACCTGAAACGTATTATAGACTGGCACAGGAAGATGGAAAAGAAAAAAGAGGGAGGAGGGAGTGGCAAAGGTTTCAACAAAAACACAGCTCAGAGCTGATAACACCAATACCTGGCTAGATTAGAGAAAGAGTAATGTGTGGACTAAAGAGTACAACGCAAACATGTAGTAACACATTCTGTCCCACATTCACAACTGAATTGCTTTCAATTAGAAGCCTGGCCAGTGTCAGCTTCCTTTACAGCCCACCCAAAACCAGGAGTGCCTTCTGAACATCTCACTGATAGACACAAGTTTACAAGCAGCCAGGCTCAAATACACCCCAGTGGAACAGTATGAATCAAGGACTGAACACCCAGTAGTCATCCTGCTTAGGAAACAGGTTTGCTTTGGAACCAGTCTGACTTAAGGCACTCAAGCAGTGGTGCACAGTAGAAGGTCTGCCCCCTTCAGATCATTCAAAATACAAGATACTCACATGCAAAGCAAGTTCTGAAGGGTGTAGCAATCGGAGGGTTTCTTTGCATCACAGTCAGCATTTGCAGCTATGCAGCCCATGCTATTACAGTTCCTTCTCATTTTGTATTTTATACAAATCCTGACTAAAAGACAGACTGCTGAAGACAAAGAAAGTTCACAGAGTATCTGGCAAAAATGGAAAGTTTCTGCCTGCTCTCCCCAAGTCAGACGCAGGTGTTGAACACACTAATGCTTCTGGGAAGCTGGGTGTGTGTGCGAGTAGCCACGTGCCAGACATTTCACAATGCAGACACATGGTGAGAGCTAAAGACTGAAGTGAGACAAGCTTCACTATTGCAGGGCTCAAACACGCAACTGCTGTCAGGGCAGGATTCACCCATTTTGCTTTACTGTTTCTGCACGCTGCATCTTGCCCATGGGAAACCAGCACGGAGGAGGCCCAAGCCTCTCCCTCAATGGCAGAGACAGTCAATAGTCACTGAAGAATAATTTTGAGAGGCAGAGCCGTCCCACAGCACCTACAGGTGTGAACACATCATCCCCACAAGCCCCCCCAGATCAGAGGTGACAGAGGCTCCCATGATGGCAGACATCTCCACAGCATTGCTCCTTGGGTCAGAAGCTAATGTCTGTAAGTGACCGTATGTGCCGCTTGCGGGTGATAAAGCTGGTGGCCAAGAGAACCTTAACTTATAAGGCAGCAACAACACTATCACATTCTGTTCACACTCACAGCCTGTGAACTCTTCAGAGCTGCAACATTACTCTTGTCCTCAGTCTGCACAATGCCAATGATAATTATACACTGGTCTAAAACTAACACTCTTGAGAAGTCCTAAACCTTCTTTCTGACTTTCGTTGCATATGAAAACCTTCCCGTGTTATTTTTTAGTTTGTTGGCTTTTTTTCTTTTTCTTTTACTCCACCCTTTGCACCACACACATTCAGACATTTGTTGCAAGAGAAGAATTCATGGGGCTCTTGGAATGGATCCAGAGGAAGGCCACAGTAATGATCAGAGGGCCAGAGCACCTCTACTACGAAAAGGTTCTACTACTAGGCTGGGAGAAATGGGCACGTTTAGCTTTGCAGAAGAGAAGCTCCAAGGAGATCTCACCACAGCCTTCCAGTAACTGATGGGAACTTATAAATAGGAGGGAGACCAACTTTTTAGATGAGCAAATAGCAACAGGATGGTGGGGAATAGTTATAAACTAAAAGAGAAGAGAGTTAGTTGAGATGTTAGGGTGAAATTATTTACTCAGAGGGCGGTGAGGCCCTGGCACAGCTGCCCTGAGAGCTGTGGGCGCCCCATCCCCGCAGGCACTCAAGGCCAAGCTGGATGGGGCCCTGGGTGGCCTGAGCTGCTGGAGGCATCCCTGCCTATGGCAGCGGGGTGGGGCTGGGTGGGCTGTAAGCTCCTTTTCAAACTAAGCCATTCTATGACAAAAAAAAGAAATCCGTCAGCCAAGCCAGCTGCCTATGAAATGCTGACAGATGAAATGGAAACCAGCCCCTTTACTAACCGCAGATGAGAACCAGCACCAGCGCAGGCTGAAGACCAACAGACAGCAGGACCTCTTAGGGCGCGCTAGGAACAGACACCTGGATTTTTTGTCAGTTCTCAGCCTCTTCTGAAACTCAAAAGCACACAGCGGTACACACAGCAGCGGAGCGATCCTGGGCAGGGTACGGCCACCCGGCAAGCGGCTGGCTTCCCTTCTCCTCAGCACCAAGGCCTTCACCTCCCAGCACGGCACAGCACGGCACAGCACGGCACAGCACGGCACAGCACGGCACAGCACGGCACAGCACGGCACAGCACGGCACAGCACGGCACAGCACGTCCCCACCGCACCGCTCACGTAGCAGAGCACGCAGGGCACAGGGCCGAGCCGGGACACGCGCGTGTGGCCGGCGAGCTCCGCAGCCCCACTCGGGGGTTCCGAGGAAGGCGGGCAGCCGGGCAGCCCCCGTCGCAGCTCTCGACCCCCAGTATTGCATCATGCAAAATGGATTCCGTGCGTAGCCCGCACGCCCGGCCCAAGCCCCGTCTCCACCCGCAGCCGGGGCAGCCCCACTCCGGCCCCGCACTCTCACTCACCCCAGGCCCCACGCCGCTCTCGGACTCACGCGTCGGTCGAGGCGGCGCTGCGCGCTGCCCGCACAGCCATAGCGGAGCCCGCTCCGAACCAGCGCTTTACAGCTCCGGATCGGGCTCGGGCTCCGCCCCCGCCCCTCGATGAATGGGAGGCCCGGCCCTCGCCCTCCCACGCTGCCGTCCCTCGGCGGGGTCGATCTCGTAGCGGTGAGAGGGCGTTCGTGGGGCTGTCCGGCATCAGGGCGGGCACAAGTGCTGGGATCAGGGCGGTATCCTTGCAGGCCGTGCGCGGCCGCCCTTCTGGCTGGCCTGGGCCGCGCTGAGTGGAGAAGGCTTGTCTTGGGCCACGTATGAGATGTATAACATCATTAATGCATAAAGGTAACAAAGCTACAGTTGCTTCTGTTATCTTTTATTAAAATGCTCTTTTAAAAAAGCAAGAAAAGCATGGAAAGAGTGGGCTATGCAACCTTGTTTTTGTGAAACTAGCCTATCAGCCACAGGGCCAACGGCAGAGGTTGCCATGCTCAGTGAGTTCTCGAGGAGCTGGGCAGATGTTGGTGACATTGTACTCTTCTTGCCCTTCATCCTTGAGAACAGTTGCTCACAAATGCACGTACTGCCAAGAAGCTGTGACACAAGCAAGATCTGATGGTGAAGGGAAGAACCTCTCTCCCCGCTAACAGAGGGCTCACAGAAGTCCAGTATGGAGATATGATGATCACAGAATCACAGAACTGTAGGGGTTGGAAGGGACCTCCAGAGATCATCGAGTCCAACCCCCCTGCCAAAGCAGGTTCCCTACACCAGGTCGCACAGGTAGGCATCCAGGCAGGTCTTGAACATCTCCAGAGAAGGAGACTCCACCACCTCCCTGGGCAGCCTGTTCCAGTGCTCCGTCACCTCACTGTAAAGAAGTTCTTGTGCACATTTGTGCGGAACTTCCTATGCTGCAGTTTCCAGCCATTTCCCCTTGTCCTGTCTCCACTCACCACTGAAAACAGTCTGGCCTCGCCATTCTGCCCCCCACACCTTAGATATTTATAGCAGCAATAAAGGTTGGTGATCATCTCCTTTGGGAGTTTTCCAGTGAACCTTTATCCTTGGAAAAGGTATTTATTACTGAATCGTGACCAACACGTTTCTTGGGTGATCTGAAAACTGGTCAATGGCAGCTATATCCTCTGCCTTATACAATACACTAGGTAAATAGAAGAAATAGTAAAATCTAGCAAAAGAAATTTGCAGAGTAAAGCTGCTAATTTCAAATATTATTCTTTGGTGATAGATGAAAGTATTGATGCTACAGATGTGGCTCAACTTGCTGCTTTCATTAGAGGTATTGATGATTAATATGTCGTTCAAGAAATAGGTTGTGTTAACAGCACTTGAAACTTACTTAAGGCAAGCTGAAGTTATGGCAATAAATGTAATGCATTTTGATGTGTTGACTAAACACAGTCCTGTGAATAGGGAAAAATATGCAGCTGTGCTTTTTTTTGCTAAAGGGATTTGAGAACAAGTCTCAAGATTTCCAAAAAAGTCATCAATTTTTTTGGTGTATCGCTGATTGGAAATGAAGTCACATAAATACATTACCTGTGAATTTTTAAATGGAACATATCAAGTAGCAATCAGATGCCTGGAGCATCTCTCCTATGAGGAAAGGCTGAGTGAACTGGGTCTGTTCAGCCTTGAGAAGAGAAGACTGAGAGGGGACCTGATCCAGGTCTATAAATATCTAAGGTGTGGGGGGCAGAATGGCGAGGCCAGACTGTTTTCAGTGGTGAGTGGAGACAGGACAAGGGGAAACAATTCTGTGATTCTTTAGATCAGGTACTCAGGTTGCCCAGGGCCCCATCCAAACTGTCTTTACACACCTCCAGGGATAGGGTCATCCATGCCTGCTCTGGACAACCTGTTCTAGCACATCACCACTCTCACAGAGAGAAACTTCCCCTGACATCTAATCTAAATCTTCTCTCCCTTTGAAACTATTTCTCCTTATCCTATCATTATCTACCCACATAGAAAGTTGATTTCCCTCCTATTTATAGTCTCCCTTTAAATACTGGAAGAATGTAATGAGGCATACCCAGAGTCTTCTCCAGATTGGACAAGATCAGCTCCTTCAGCCTACCTTCATAGGAGAGATGCTCCACTCCTTTGACCATTTTTGTGTCCCTCCTCTGGGCACTCTCCAAAAGCTCAACACCTTTCCTGTGCTGGGGGCACAGGACTCTCCATGAGTTTTTCTCCCAAAATGTAAACATATCTGGGATTACCCTGACCCTAGCGCAACACTTTGCACTTGATTTTGTTGAACCTCATTAGGTTCATCGGACCCACCATTTTAGTTTATCAAGGTCCCTCTGGATGTCATCCCTTCCTTCTGCCATATTAAATGCACCACTGAGCTTGGTGTCATCAGCAAACTTACTGAGGGTGCACTCGATCCCACCATGTATAATCAAGATGCTATAATCGCAATATAATTGTTTAATCAACAGATATCAAGATGTTGTAATCACAATATAATCAAGAGAATCAAGCAAGGTAGACAATGATCACAAAAGAGAATAAGTGGAAGAGCTTACCCTTCGGCTGAGCTCACCAGAAGACACCAAGAGAGATGATCTCCAGAAGAGATCCTTCCCCTCTGGTAGCCAGCTCTTCAATAGGTCTAGGAGGGGTGGAGCCAGGCTCCACCCCTTCCGGCAGCACAGGTGAATTGCCTTCATCTGTGCTCCTCTGGCTGACTCATGGCTCGCCTCAGGTGATTAATCAGAGGTTCAGGCCGTGACTCAGCAGTTCCCATACACACCATCTATGTCATTGATAAAGATGTTAAAGAGTACCAGTTCCAAGACAGATCTCTGGGGGACACAACTCATCACCAACCTCCATCTGGACATAGAGCCATTAACCACAACCCTCCAGCTGTGACTTTCCAACCAATTCCTTATCCACCAAATAGTCCACCTTTCAAATCTATCTCTTCAATTTAGAGATAAGGGTATGGTGGGGGACCATGTCAAAGGCCTTGCACAAGTCTACTGATGACATCAGTTGCCTTCCCTTTGTCTTCCGATGCTATAACTCCATCAGAGAAGGCCACCATATTGGTCAGGCATGACCTTCCCTTGGTGAAGCCATACTAGTTGTCTTGGATCACCTGCTCATCTCTCATGTGTCTTAACATCTCTTCCAGGAGGATCTTTTCCATGATCTTCACAGGCATGGAGGTGAGGCTCACAAGCCTGTAGTTCCCTGGGTCCTTCTTCCTCCCTTTCTTATAAAAGGGAGTGATATTTCCCTTTTTCCAGTTCCCAGGGACTTTGCATGACAGCCACAACTTTTCAAAAATGATGGAGAGTGGCTCAGCCACATCAGCCAGCTCCCTTAGGACCCTGGGATGCATGTTGTCTGGCCCCATAGGCTTGTACAGACTCAGTCTCATGAGGCAGTCTCATACTTGCTCTGTCTTTGTAGTGGGGGGAGTTTGCTCTCCCAATTCCCAGCAAAAGTTTCAGGGATGGGAGGTTCTGGGATGTAAGAAGTATGAGTCCTTGTTGTCAGTGAAGACTGGGACAAAGAACACATTGAGTACCTCAGCCTTTTCCTTATCTGTTGTAGCCAGTTCTTCTCCCTCACTTATCCGAGGAGATATGCTCTTTCTGGCCTACCTCTTCTGACCAGTGTACCTGTAGAATTCCTTCTGGTTGTTTTTAATATTCCTTGCAAAGTTCAGTTCCACCTGTGCCTTGGTTTTCCTAATCCCATATCTGTATGTCCAGCAGCATCCCTGTATTTTTCCCAGGTGACGTGCCCTTGTTTCTGCTGCCTGTACACGTCCTTCTTTTCCCTCAGTTTTACAAGTAGGTCTGTGCCAAGTCATGCTTGTTTCCTTCCTCCTTGACCTGCTTTCTTATTCTGAGCAATGGAGAGATCTTGCTCTCACAGAAAGGCATCCTTTCTCCACTCCTTTGTCTCTTAAGGACAGCCTCCCAAGGGGATCTCATCCAACAATATGAGAAACAGACTGAAGTTCACTCTCCTGAGTTCAGGGTCCTGACTCCACTATTTGCCAGGCCCACATTCCTCAAGATCATGAACTCAACCAGGGCATGGTCACTGCAGCTGTTTCCAATCTTAAATCCCTTAATGATCTCCTTTGCACTGCAACACTTCACCTCTTGTCGGTCTGTCCAATACCTGAACCAGAAAGTTATCATTGATGTACTCCAGGAGTCTCCTGGATCACTTGTAGCTCATTGTGTGGTTTTCTCAGAAGATATCTAGGTAGCTGGAATCCCTCATCAGGATGAGAGCAATGCCTTTTGCAGCTGAAGCAAGAAAGCCTAGTCAACAGGTTCCCTTTAATCAGATGGCCTGTAGCAGACCCCAACCAGCAGCTGCCCTTTATTGATCCGGTCCCTAATCACAGAATCACAGAATCACAGAATCACCCGGGTTGGAAGGGACCTCAAGGATCATGTAGTTCCAACCCCCCTGCCTAGCAGGGCCACCAAACATACACATTTAGATCAGGTTGCCCAGGACCCCGTCCAACCTGGCCTTGAACACGTCCAAGGACGGGGCATCCACAACCTCCCTGGGCAGCCCGTTCCAGGGCCTAACCACTCTCCTCGTAAAGAACTTCCCCCTAACATCCAACCTAAATCTTCCCTCCTTCAACTTGGATCCATTTCCCCTAGTCCTGCTATTGTCAGCCCTTATGAAGAGTTTACTCCCCTCCTGGGTGTAGGTTCCCTTCAGGTATTGATAGGCTGCAATGAGGTCGCCCCGCAGCCTTCTCTTCTCCAGGCTGAACAAGCCCAACTCCCTCAGCCTGTCCTCATAGGGGAGGTGCTCTAGCCCCCTGATCATCTTAGTCGCCCTCCTCTGGACCCTTTCCAAAATCTCCATGTCTTTCTTGTACTGAGGGCTCCACACCTGGACACAGTACTCCAGATGGGGCCTCACAAGAGCCGAGTAGAGAGGGACAATCACTTCCCTGTTCCTGCTGACCACCCCTCTCCTGATGGAGCCCAGGATCCCATTTGCCTTTCGAATGTTAACCCACAGGCTCTCTTTCTGTTTCTGACTGTTTCTCAGAGGGAGCTCCTCGCAGTCTATCCACTTTTTAATATAGAGGCCAATTCTCCCACCCCTGCTACCTTGCCTATCCCTTCCAAAAACCTTATAGCCCTCAATGGTGGTATTCCACTTATGTGAATCATCCCACCTTGTTTATGTGATAGCAACAAGATCACAGTTTTCCAAGTGCACCATGGTTTCCAGGTCCTCCTGCTTATTTCCACATCGTGTGCACTGGCACAGAGGCACTTCAGCTGGGCTTTTGGACGCATTACTTTCCTAGCAGAGCTGTCCCACAAACCTCTGGAACAAATGTGAGGTTTTCCCCCACTGCTTCCTAAAGTGACTGTTTCCTGGCTCTCTGACACTCAGCAGTACACCCCTCCCCTAGAACTCTCATTTAAAGCCCTGGTGATGAAAACAGCCAGCTTGCTGCCAAGTGTATTCTTGTTCCTCCTGGGCAGTTGCGCTGAATCCCACATCAGCTTTCCTGGTTTGTTGAAGGTGTGTCCTACCTAAATCATAGAACCCATAGTCTTTGGTGTGATACCACCACGCAAACAGTCATTCAACCGATCTGTTCTCCCTGTCCTGCCAGTATCCCAGTCTCCAACTGGGAGGACTGAGAACACTACCTGTGCTCCATATCTCTTCAACATCTTCCCAACAGACATAAGTCTTCTTTTGATATTTTGTAATTTCCTGGTTGCAGCCTCATGTGACCCAGCTTCAAAGAACAGTAGAGGATTGTAATAATCTGGCTTCATCATACCCAATATTCTCTTTGTGATGTCCCAAATGCAGGTCCCTGGCAGGTCAGCAAACCTCTACAGAGAGGTTATCCGGGCTGCAGATGGGCACCTCAGTACCTCTCAGCAAAGGGTCTCCAATTACTAAGATCCTTTGCCTCTTTTAAGCATTTAGACCTTTTTAATGTGTCCGTTCCTTTCTGGTTCTGAGCCTCTATCCATACCTTCTTTTCTCTCCCACACCAGAGCTTGAAATCTCTTGGTTAGTGGGACTTCAGGAGCAATGCAGAGGCTTCTCCTTTTGCCCCACGCAGAGACGAAGGTTCAGCCTCCCTCACCCTGCACGTGTTTACTCTCTGTCAGGTGGGAAGCCTGCTTATCTTCCTTCCCTGGCTGGGCCCCAAGACAGTGCAGTCTGTCTGCCCACACCGCCACACCATACCAGGCATCAATCTCTCAGACTGCTGAATACCTCTCAGCCTGGCAACTTCCTCTCACAGCCTGTTCAGCTGCTCAGAAAATCATCAAGTTGGGCACACCTGTACCCACACCACCCCTCACCTATCTCAATCCCTCATGTGCTTTCCAGATTCCAGATCTTCCCACGGCTGAAGGTCTGGGCATCTCTCTGCTCCTCAGGAGGTCGGTCAGGGTGCAAATGTCAGCCCAGAAAGGCTGTGGGCCCCTATACGTGTTTTCTGTCTCAGCTTGCCTGCCATGCTAAGCGGTCAACCATCCCCATGCAGCCCTGGATTAAAGTTGTCACTAAAAAATCATGTAATAATGTTAAAAGTTTATGTTCTTGTGGGATTGCATTATTGGCTGTCCCAGGCTGTGTGCAGCTTTGCAGCTTGCAGGCTGCAGGTTGGACACATCTGATGTAGACTGATGTGCTGGTCCAGAGGGTTGTCAGGAGACTTGTCCTGAGACTTGTCAGGAAACTAGGATAAAGCAAACATATTAAGACATTTCCTTAGAACACTCTTTTTATCTCCAGCAATTCCAACTGAGACAGAAATGATATCTTTGTATATAGTACATATAATATCCTTGATGTCCTTCATTTCCATTACATTCCCCACATTCCATTGATCCCTTGCAAAATGTTAGCATTTACAACATCCTGTGAGATACAATTCCACTATGTTGCCACACATAGCTTCAAATACAATGTTTTGTTTCCTTTGAACCTGCTACTTGCTAGTTTTCCTCTTCCTGCATTGACAAAGACAGTGGACCGCTGATTGCTATTTCTTTGCTGATTTTTATATGTCTTTCTCACACATATCTCTACCATAGATCTTTCTTTCTAATCTGGAAAGTCGTGACTTGATCATCCACTTTACAGAAGATACTTCATGCAGTGCCCTCCTTGAACTTCCTTGTCTCATTCTGAGGAAGCCACCCAGAGTACATCAGGTGACTCACACCCAAGAAAGACATGATCGCATCTCAGCTATGCACAGAACAGTCCCTACCCGTACCACCTTCCACGATGGCATGCCTATGCATGTGATATTTGCCCTGGGCCAAAACAGTGCCAGGCATCACTAATAGTGTGGTATTCGCCTCATCTATACTTGTGAGTTGATTGTTCTGGGGAACAGTGATGGAACTTGGTCATAGAATCATAGAACCACCAAGGTTGGAAAAGAACTACAAGATCATCCAGTCCAACTGTCCACCCATCACCAATAGTTCTCACTAAACCATGTCCCTGAACACAACGTCTAGATGTTCCTTACACACCTCCAGGTTTGGTGACTCCACCACCTCCCTGGCAGCCCATTCCAACACTGGACCACTCTTTCAGAGAAGTAGTATTTCCTAACATCCAACCTGAATCTCCCTTAATGCAATTTGAGGCCATTCCCTCTCATCCAATCATTACTTACATGAGAAGAGAGGCTGACCCCCAGCTCACTACAACCTCCCTTCAGATAGCTTTAGAGAGTGATAAGGTCTCCCCCGAGCCTCCTCTTCTACAGACTGAACAATCCCAGCTCCCTCAGCTACTCCTCATAAGGCCTGTGCTCCAGACCCCTCTCCAGCTGTTGCCCTTCTCTGAATGTCCTCTTGCTAAATAATTTAAAGGTCCATGGCACAGTTTTGACTCATACCAACATTGCTGCAAATACAAGAGGTGTTATTGTATCTTAGATACAAGAGGTGTTAGCACAAACCTGTAAACAGTCTCTGTTTAAATACCTCTACCCTGGGTTGGAGAGTAGTGCAGTTTGCCAATGTGGACATTAACGGTTCTGTTCCATAAGCATTTTCTGGCTTGGACAAACTTAATTTCTAATGTAAGAGCAGACAATATGGCTGCTCACTGTACAGTGCGTAGGGACATGCCCCAGTCTTGTTTAACAAAAGAGCACAGATGTGGCTTACACGTGTGAAAATAAGGGAAGATGATTACCAATACAGGACTTAGCAGGCTGCCCAGAGAAGCTGTGGGTGCCCCATCCCTGGAGGCGTTCAAGGCCTGGTTCAATGGGTCCTGGACAACCTGATCTAGTGCCTAATTCAGTGGTTGGCAACCCTAACAGGCCTGGGGTTTGGAACTAGATGATCTTTGCTGTCTCTTCCAACACAAGCCATTCTGTAATTCTATGATTCTGTGACTCTATGACTTGTCTACTACCAAGCCACAGTACAAAAGGCAGTGAGATGGACAGACATAAGGTGACCAAGCGGTTGGACACTTCCTGCAGAATTTGTCTAGACAAACGCGGAGCTGCAAGAATGGATATCAGGGAAAAATATGAGAGGCTCAGAGCTGCATGGGATTTTCATCAGCTTTGGTTTTGCCAAGGCCAGGCATTACCTCAGGCTGTGCTCTCTGATCATCATCTGAGTGGAAAACCCTCATGGCTACAGCACAACTGCACTCGTTCCCTTCCATGAGCACACACACGCAGACACCACTGCATGGTGCCACAGAAAGAAAGTAGGAGCTGCTCTCCAGGAAAAAGACATGCAGCCTTCAAAGCTGTGTACAGTTTGTGTCCTGGAGGTAAAACATAAGAGCAAGAGAGGAGGATCCAGAAGCTGCACCCACTTTCTATGCTCAGAAGATGAAACAGGGCTCCCCTGCTTTCCAAGGGCAGTGTGCAAGGTTAGATTTTCCTTTTTCCAAATTAGAGTTAACTGTGCCAGAAAGAAGTATTGGAATCGACACTGTCTTTCAAAGAACCAAAATGCTGTAGTATCATTACTCCAGGTGGTGACTCCCAGTTCTCATGACATCTGAATCTTCCTGGTAAATGTTCTCTCACAAATGCCTTTCTTGGTACGCTCTGGTGGCAGTCCTGCCAAGCGCCACTCTGTAGGCATTAGATAAGTATTTTCCACCTGTGACAGAAGCCTCTGTCCCCTAGGCTCCACAGTGGGTTGCAGAGAAGATCATTGCAGCTACAGGTGAGTCCATGGGCTGAAGGGCAGAATTCCACCCTCTGACTTCCCATTCACACCTGGGGATGTAAGGTGAGTTGCCCTGATGTTTTTAATTAACAACAGGTTCAGTGATGCTGTCCTAGTGACAGGTAAGATGAGTTTTTTAAGCAGTTTTAAAAGGTACCTATTTGTAATATGCATTGTAAGCCAAATGAACCTTGATGAACTTTCTGTCTCTCCCTTCTCTTGCTTAGCTTGCGAGGGCGATTTGCTCCTTTCCAAGTAAGCAAACCTTACAATAATAAGCTTTGACAAATAAAATCACTGAAAAATAATTATGAATGGATATTTCCCTGTCACTAAGAAGATTGTCTTTCCTGTCATGGCCAGAGTGATACTCTCGTGCTTTCTGGTTTATTCCATTGCTTTCTTCTCTGCTTGGGCATCGATGAATTTAGCATTAGTTCAATGACCCAGGAATAAAAGGAAACACATCAAACAAAGGTGATGCAACAAGAGCTAGACCAAGAGGTCAGCTTTGAATCAAACACTAAATTTTACAGTCTTCTCAGCCGAATTTTATCCCTGTAATGCTAAAAACAAGAGATGCCACATAGTAAAATGGAAAGAAGTGTGCATTATGCATGTTCATAGTTGTACTATTAAATCTAAACGGACATTTTGGAATGCACTCGGACAAAGCTGTGGGGGGTGGTGGTACAACATGAGGCTTTTTGAACTCATTCATAGCCAATTTTTATCTGGAGCCACCACCCTCAATCCCACCCTTTTCTCTGTAATCTTTTCTTAAAATAACCAAAGCTAACATCCTGTTGCCGCTTTGGGTCAGACCCATTCTTAACAAAGTTGTTCTTTCACCTGCTAATGTGCTTGGACTACCTCTCTCATTCATCTTCTCTCTTTTTTTTTTCTCCATTAGGATTAAATGGGTGTAGCGGACTTCCTTCAAATTCTTTTGTTGGTTTGGGGGGAAACAGGCCATGATTTTATTGGAAATTGTTAGTATAATTCATGTGATTTGTGCTTTCTAAAAGTGCTGGAGATAAAAAAGTCTTTTGTTCGTTCTACTCTTGAAAGATCATTGTTTCTGGCAAAGTCATTCAGCATTTTCCAAGCTGTGAAATGATATCACTGACAGGCAAAGCACTGAAAAGGGTACCCCCAGAAATGCCAAAGGATACAGAGAAATGCAAGGACAACTTGCTTGGGAAAAACACAGTGTCTGCAACATACATATGCTGTCCTTTGTTGTACCTTCATAAAGATGTTGAGGAATAGGCTGCACTGGAATGGACTTTCAATGCATTGCAAAGCATTGGTTCGGTTTTCATTCCAGGAAATTTTGGTGCTATTTTTTTCTGTTTTGTTTTGGTTTTAGTGAATTTTGAATTGCTTCTTTAATTCCACAAAAACCAGAAATAAACTATTAAAGACTATACAGCTATAATACTAAACTGTATATCTATGTAGTTTTACCATAGTTACATGT
This sequence comes from Tetrao urogallus, assembly GCF_951394365.1. Classification (NCBI taxonomy): domain Eukaryota; kingdom Metazoa; phylum Chordata; class Aves; order Galliformes; family Phasianidae; genus Tetrao; species Tetrao urogallus. Next base: position 20,827,597 of record NC_136813.1, read on the forward strand.
ATTACTGTTGACATCCTCTGAGTCACGTTGCACTTATCACATCTCACATACAGCAGGAAACTCCAGCTAATCACCTGCTGGATCCCATTCTTCAATCATTGAGTCTCTCAGTATCTCATTCATTTGGAGGACAGGACCAGATATTTTTTCCCTTGCACCAGTGCAGCTGGCTCCTGACAAGCCATGCCCCAAGGCAGAAGGACCCTTACAGTCCATTGCACGCTCTCCACGTCTCCGTTGTCACACTGCCCTTCTGTGTGCTGGAGAGCAGGGCACCTCAGAATGGCCGTGTAACATCTGCTGGGAACATGCAAGAGTTGTGATTTATAGCTAAGTGGATGACACGTTCATTTTAACACCTGAAGAGACGCTCCCTGCCTCCACTGAACCAAGCATTGAGTATCTGCTGAGTGTTTCTCAGCCTAAATTTGCAAGTTATATTAGAGGATTTATCCATTCTGCTAAGCTGGGCATTTATCCTCCTCCTAGTTATCAGAAACCCTCCTCCCCCATGGCTGGGAAAGAATTAAATTCTATCGTATCTTTTCCTAAGCAAATAAGCAAGCAAATATAACTCTCACAATTTATTTGATTCGCAGGGAACAAAAAGAGATATGATTTTTTTTGTTTTGTTTTCTTTTGTAAAGAATAGTAAAGCCAAGCAAAATGCATCTCTAACTTCAGCTTCAGTGACAAAACATTCCCCCAGTGAGGTTCAGCCCCAGGGTTCTAAATACTGGTTGAAATCAACCTCAGATAGATCTGTCCACCTTCAGGATCTCAAATAATTAATTCTTGTGTTACAGGCGAAAGAGAGAGACTGGATTTTGTTTCTTTTTATCTCAACTCCTAAATCACTTTCAGCCCAGAATTATGCATACGAACAACTTTACATTGGCCAAAACTGTGTTTTAGAATGAACTAAATTATTTTAGCTACAGAAAGTGCTTCCAGCCCTGGTTTGCCTCCTCATCTATACTGGTACTGTGACAAGTTTCAACTGAATGTGAAGAAAAATCAGTTTAAATCAGTTGTTCCCAGATCACACAAACAGGCTGCAGGTAGAACTTTGCGTTAGGAAACTGGAAAACCGTACAAAATGCATTTTGTGCTTTACAATATGCACTGCTGTTTAAAGCATGTCTGTGTGAAGGTGGAAAGTGTTGGCTGTTCCTCGCATTCCTGGACCAAATGACTAATGATGGATTTTATTTTCTTGTGGTTGGGATGAATGGAAGCCTGTGACAGCTTCAGTTTCTTAGACTTCTGTTTTCCTTTCTTGTGCCTTGGTTACTCTAACTCCCTTTAGCATGCTTTGACAAACTCTGTCGCACTCTGCTCACATCTACCCAACATATTGCAAAAATATTCCCCTTCCTAGCTTGGTGCACACCACAAGTTTCTCTCCTCACCATCCTTCATTAGCTCTCTTCACATCTGCTGCTCCATACTGCACAAGGCTTTTCGGGCATCCATAACCTATTCAGTATTTAAAACCCATTTCCACCTCCAATTCCCCATGGTGCCACTCTCGGTTACCAACGTGGGAAATTCATCAACTACCATATCCAATTTTCCTTTTTTAGCATGAAAGAGGTCACCAGAGTCACTTTCTCTTTCCTATTTTAAGCCTGTCCTTTATAGTCATTATTGAGATAACTGGAGAAGGGAGGCTGTAAGTGTATTGAGTTCACCATCTTCTCTAACAGATACTGTCTGCTTGTTTACTTACCATCCCCATCTGTCTCAAGCTATTTGTTGTCTCTAATGATACAGCTATGCTATTAAAAAAAGGGTATGGGCATAAATTCAGGAACTGAACCGTGGGCATTTTCACACCACTCACTTATTAGTTCACTTCTTGGCTCTGTTTTGGGTCCCTCCATCCACACTCCACAGAGAGGGATAGTCCAAGATGTGGGTGGACATGAGCCAGGCAGAGTCAGCTAGCCTCAGGCCCAAAGACTCTCTCCATTTCTTATGGTATAGATACAGCTTCAGGCATCTTGGAGGAGACAGCTGCTGTGTACAGAACCCAAAACAACCACATCATAGTGCCAAGTCTTCAGGTGCTATACTAATAAAAATAATAAGCACAATTCCAGCTAGGTTTCATGCTATTTCATTTCCTTCCAGTCAAACTAATAGAATTGCCATAATAAACTCCAAGGCATTCACCTTCTGCTATCTCCCAGCTTTGACCTAAGAAAGTTAATACACTCAGTTAAGAAGTTTTTTGTTGGGTTTTATTTTTTTGGTGCTAAATGCATTAAAAGAAAAAACTGGACCCAAGGTGGATCTCATAGGAACTCCATTAGTATCTTCCAGGTTGGTAGTCCTCTTCCAACACTGTTAATGCCATCTTCGTCTCGTTAGTCCCTTGCTGCTTTTTACCTTCCATACCACTTAATTCATGTACTAACCCTTTCTTCAGTCCAACCAGTTCCCAAGACAGCGCTATATCACTTAACTGAAGTCAAAGGAGATTAGAAAAGCTGCATTTTTCTTGTCTATAAAGTTATTTCCTTTAATCAAATACACCACATGGTCTCCTTTTGAAATCTTATTTGCCTCTACATTCCAGTTTTCATTTAAAACCACATCTTTGTGCAGTTTTTCATTCATCTATGTCTTAATATCTTCTCTACTGCTAATATCTGAATCCCATCCCATCTCCCACCCCCTGCTACTCATTCAGTTGTGTTGTGCAACCTCTAATTTAAAAAATCTTTAACAGAAATCTTTATTTCCAGATTTTCTGTTACATGCTCAGATCTCTTCACAGTTCTGGGATGGAGACAGTCTGTATTTCAGCTGGTGTACATCAGAATCAGTGGGTTGTCTTCTAACAGTTTCATCACAAATTGTGTGCATTCCTGCTCCTAACAACAATACTGGTTTGCCCTTCTCAATACCCTTGCTGGAAACTTTGGCAATTTAAGACAAAATCTAAAGAAGCACTCGACAGCCTAGCAAGCAATTTTGTTTAAGGCCTCTAAATTCAAAGAGAGCAGTGGTCCAAGTGCTGCTTCCAAGTGGAGGCTGATTAGCTCAGATGCCATCTGATGATATGGTCCCACCTTCCTATGAGTACTCAAGACCTAGTTATACCAGGTGCAATCAGAGAACAACCAGAACAAGTATGAACAAGTGAATTCAGAGCACATTAATTTCAGAAGGGCCAAAGGTTAAGTTATATTCAAGAAGCCCAGAATACACCATGTGGAAGATTCCTACCAGTTTGGGTTTTGTAGTTATTAATGGCCCCTACCAGTACTTTAAAGAGATCATCCAAGACGTTCTCAGAAAGGTCTCTATCATTAAGATCATCCTAATCTCAGAAGGTGTATCGCTTAGTACACTGTTCCAAAACCAGTCGAGAACAAGATGGTCATCATCTCACTGGGAAGAGCAGACCCATGTTATCCCACAGACCGTGCCCAGGCATTGCTGGCTGTTGTCTTGCACAAACAGTCCCTGGATCAGGAACTATTAAACATGATCTTGGGCTTAACCATGTTTTATGTACAAAAGTCAGGGAGGGAGACACTTTGTTACAGACCTAGAAGCACGCAAGACAGAGTTTGGAACAGATCTCTTCAGAATTTCTTTGGCTGCAGCTGAAGCACTGTACAGGTTGTGGTAGATTCAAATCTTGGGAATGTTGCTTTCATTTACTAGACAAAGGACTTAAAGCATCTTCCTCAGCACTGTGGGTTTTGTTCCCAGAGCCGAATTAACATCCTGCCATAACAGCCTTGCATACCCTCTTGGATCTCCTCGCCCTTGATCTAAATGTGATCCAAATACTGTGTTTGATCTCAGCCTCCCACTCTGTACAAAGCAGCCCTATTTCCTCCTTTTTTATTTGGTTTTTATTTATACAGTTACCAAAGCTTCCAGCATTATCTTTATAGATCTTTTCAAGGCCTAACGCAGCTTGATTTTTGGCACTTGCTGCTGAATTCTTACGTTTTCTGACCCTAAAGATTCAGTTGCCTAGACCGACTGACCCCTTTATCCGTTCCCATACACTGTTTACACCTAGCATCCTTCCGGAGCCAGTCTTTCATCCAGGTAACTCAGGAGTACTTCCTCATTAGTTTTTTTTCCCTTGTTTAGCGTGTAAATTCCAGAAAGATTTTCTGCCACTGATGCGTGTCCTCATGGTCCTCCGTGTTTAACTCCTATCAAAAGCCCAATACACAATTACTTACTGTAACTGGGTCTTACATTAAATGTTAACTAAGAAAAAAATGACACCCAAGATACCTGCCCTTTTACTTGTGGGGATAAGCCAGTGTGGTACTACATCCCTTTATTCTCGAGTTTGCTACTGGAACAGTAAACTCTTGTGTATTGACAGTCATATTCATTCCCGATATTAAAGGTACATTAGAGGACTAGATCTTTATAACAAAAGGCTTCTAACACCATCCCATTTTTCTGTTCTACCATCCTTTCCCAGACGATTTTGACTCAACTTATTCTATTTTCTTCTTGCTTTATCTCAGTTTTCTTTTTTATCTGTCCCAAGGACAGGATAAGCGTGAAAGGTAGGAAATGATACACTTTTAGGGAATGGCTAAATAGGATGAAGCCGTTGAGTTTCAGCAAGAGATGACTGGAAGAAGATAGAATCACAAAGTTAAGGTTGGAAAGGACCTTGAAGCTCATCCAGACCAACTGTCAGCCCATGCCCACTGTGCCCACTGACCACATCCCTCAGTGCCACATCCACACGGCTCCTGAACACCTCCAGGGACGGTGGCTGCACCGCCTCCCTGATTTCCTCCGTTAAACAAGGCTGCACCTGTAGCTGCACAGTGATTTCTGAGTCCAGTCCGCCGTTCATCATAACTCATCATAACCCCGATGGAGCTCAGGAGAAGTGGCGAGGCAACCAAAGCTCCATCGGTCGCTCCAAAAGTAATGCCTCCCGGTTATTCCCACCGACACGACCCCAGCTGCAAAGAGTGCAAGCACGCTGCTTCATAGAGCCAGTTCTGCAACAGATGCGCTCACAGAGATGTGAATTATGAGAGGGAAAAGCGGATCTCACGAGCGGACAGAGAGTTTGCTCGTTGCCCACAGCGAGAACTAGGAGCAGTCGTATGACGCTAAGGATCAAAAGTTTAAAAACAAACAAAAAAAAGAAGCCGGGATTTGCGCAGCCCGGCGGAGGCCCGGGCGGCGCAGCCGCCGTCCTGCGGCGCCCCCGTGCGGCCCAGCGCGTCCCGGCCCGCTGCTCCGGGCCTCCCGCGGCTCTGCATTGGAACGGCCCCCGAGGGGCGGCAGGGTGCTTCGGTGGGAGCCTCAAGCTGTGTTTTTAATGCCGCGTTACAACCTGTGAATCTGGAGGTCTTCATTTCTTTCCACGTTCTCTAGCCAAGATGGAATTTCCCACTGGGCTGATGGAGAAACCTATTAAATTTCTAACAAAACCCCTACAAAATCCTGCTTATGAAGATAAGGAAAAGAGAAAACCCCAAACCCTGCAACCGCTGGGGACTTGCTTTCTTTAGAGGTGGTGGTTTTTTTTTTCAACCAGAAACTGTCCCGTGCGTGAAGCAATATATACAGCAATATGAATATATAAGGGAAAAACCATTGCCACCCAAAACCTGAACCCTGGTGAAACCAGGTGTTTTGGTTGCCTTAATAACATGTAAACAATTTAGAAAGTGCTAGTGGGGCTAATGTCTCCCTAGTGTTGGCCATGTCAGCTTCTGAGCAGAAAGACTGCCAACCCACAGGAAGGGACCCCCTGCAATGAACAGGGACACCTACGGCTCCATCACATTGCTCTCCTCATCCAGCCTGACCTTGAGTGTCTCCAGGGATGGGGCACCCACCATTCTCTGGGCAACCTGTGCCAGTGCCTCACCACCCTTATGGTGAAAACAATTTAAATCTCCTTTCTTTTAGTTTAACCTTTTCTCTGCAGCCTCAGACACTCTGGGCATTCTTAGTCATTTACTTTCCACTTCTAAGTTTGTGCACAGGTCTTGGATGCAGTCCTCTGACACGTCATGGTAGTTGTCTGTTAATGTTTTTTTCCAGAAGTTACTGTGTTCAGTCTCCCCAACCTTTCCCTCCCATTCTCAGTGTTTAATATGTTCCTCCAGAGCACATTATCATCCTGGTGTCTCTATAAACATTTGCCTTTCTGACAGCAGAGGCTGTCATAACACCTCTCTGGGATCAGCCCTTTACTCTGGGACCCTTGCTGTCTCTGAAGTGCAGACTTAGCACTCACTCTCCAGCTTTCTCCCACTGCTTTTCCTTTCTTGTGTTCTGGCAGAAGGAAATTCAGGCCAAAGATACATAGTCACATCATCCAGTGTTTTAATCTCAAATAAGCCTGATTCTACCACTCTTTGAAAGGCAAAGCTGCGTTATGTGAAAACAGAGCTCTGTCATCACAGGCTGCAGAGAAAACCTGTCCCTCTGGCTGTCACTGCCTGGCCCACAGCCTTGACCTGAAGCATGGCTCAGAGTCTACAAAGACATCGCTGTCCCCAAGCAGGCACTGGCCTTATGACCTTCCCTCACTGCAGAGCCCCCTGTTCCTGCCTGATGACATGATGAGACTGGTGGCATTGCAAGGACACGCTGCCCTGGCACAGCAAGCAGGGAGGGCAGGCAGGCCCCAGAGATGGGCTGGGAGGTTCAGCAGCCATGGGCCTGGAGTGCCTTGTCATGGAAATCAGAACAAGTCTGCAGCGTTGTGCAGGCATTAACAGTCACAGAGTGCTGGCTTTTGCCCTTCAAGGGAGACAGGCTTGCCAGGAGCACTGGAGCTATTAATTGAGTCACAGAGCAGTCATCATTTGTGCATTTAAAGAGTAGAAAGCTAAGTGTGTTCTGCAGTCTCTCCCAGCAAAGGACACTGACAGGATATGCTCCTCACAAAGCCCAGGGCTGTGTGACACTTCTCTGCAAGCACAGCTCCTTTTGGCTGGCTCTTGCCAGGCTCCCTTAAAGAGATAGCTCCCAGTTCTTTTTCTTTTTTTCCCAAGTCAAATATAATGAGAAGTAATAATGGAGAAAATTATAACACATAGCTTCTAGCATAATTAAACAACCTCACTGATTAAAAATGTTTTCGCCATTTCTGAGTTGTATGCATTTTGCTGAAGCATCTCCTCTGGATAAATCCATCCTCAGGCTCTGCCTACAGCTACCCTGCAAACCTACTTTTGCCCTTACAGCTGCATCACAAAGAACTTAAGTGACTTCTTCAGTTTCTTCACGTGAATAAGATTTGCATCCCATTTTTTTCAGACATCCCTGTATCGTGAACCTCCCAGGTACTGCCTGAGGAAGACAAAGGCACATGTTTTCCAGTAGATCTTTCTGTATAGTAGGACAAGCATATTGCAGCTGTCTTCCATTAGCTTTGCTCTGTTTAAAGCAGAGCACTCCAGCTGGTGCCGAATGACTTGCTTTGTTGGTTCTTTCCTTTCTGCAGTGCCTTCCCAGGTCACAGAAGTAGGAAAAAATGGAGCATGAAGGAGCCTTGTGTCAAGCTCTTACCCTAAATGCAGCTTCAGCTTTACCAGTGTTATATTTGCTAGAAAAGTTCTTTCAAAGACCTTGCAAGGATAATCGCCATCGCTCCCCCCATAAGTGAAACAAAAGACGGTTGGCCTGGTAAAACATCTGGTCTGCTGAATGCTGAACGCAGAGTCAGTGTGGCTGGAGAGCGTGTCTCCCAAAGAGAGCACTGAATGGGAGCAAACACGCTGCTTTGAGTGGCCCTACCAGAGACCTGATCAAGCCAGAGCATCATGTGCAGAAAAAAATCTGGCATCAGGTACACCCTAAAGAAGACATTCTTGCATGCGGTGAAAGTCCTCCCATCCAACATGCTTATTGGAAACCCTAGACTCTCCATCAGCAGAGATTTTTATACGTTTTTCCGACAGTCATCACTGCCACAGGTAATGTAGTGCTTCTGCCCCTTCTCCTCCCTAGCCTTGCTCTCGCAGGCCCTGCTGGAGGGCAGGGAACCTTCCTGTCACAATGCACGAGTTGGGCCTTTCCAGGTCTGCCCAGGATCTCTCAGAGCTTTCCAATCACTCAGTTCTGATTTCTCACTCGATTCATTCTCCCCTCTCTTCAGTACCAACCCCTTTTGCTGAAATCCACGGTTTCTCTAATAGCAGTACATACACATTCCTGAGCGTAACAAATTCAGTTCAGTACTCACCCGAGCTTGTATTTCACACCCTGCCTTGGTAAGGATTAGCTCATGTAGTCTCTGAGCTTTGCTGCATGTCCTGTTGTATCAATAGCTCCTCTTTCCACGCTAATAAAACCATTCCTGCCACCACACTGCTTTGGGCATCTGCATCCAATTTAAAATAAAGAATACCCAGCTCAGGTTTGATCTGATCACCCACGTGTGGTCGGGAGCTGTTGGCAACCTCTGGCAGTGCTGCAAAGTGATGCAGCCTCTGCAGATTTTTCATCTTCTTCCGAACGCCGAGCGTTGTCTCTGCCTGCACTGCTTACACAGGCGCTCTTTCTTATCCTAGAATGGCTTTCCTTTTTCACTGAGGGTATTTTCCAGTTTCTTTCACACGTGTGGCAGCACGTGCTGCTCAGTAACGTCACAGAGCTGAGGCAGCTGGCAGACTCTGCTCCCTTCAGCATTAGCTATCATTAGCTCTTTAGCACCGAGTAACAGGACGCTCTGCTCAGCACAGCACTGTGCTCTCAGTAGTTCAGAAGGAGCTTCCAAAACACTGTTCTTGCAGAGTTCCTTCTTGTTGTTATTCCCAGCATTCCTTCCCCTGTGCAGTAATGCCATGTTTGCACCCCCTGCCAGAGGGTGCTGGAGCACAGCTTTTGATTTATCAGTGAGCAGAGAGGGCTTTTTGCCAGGATTTGTCCTGGAAAGTGCTGTGCTTCCTCAGGCCACATTCCTAAAAACTAATGAGAAATACACTGCAGGGACCAGACCGAGATGGGCAGCTTTTATTTAAACGAGAACACGCTGCCTGGTGACAGTGGGGAAACAACAGCAGAAAGAGAATGAGAGCGTTCTGTGCAGTCTGTGCAGGAACTCAGCCCTAACAATGCCTGCAAGGTTTGTGTGATCCTGCTGCCAGGTTCTGGCTCCAGAACAACCTGTTTCGAGACTAAGTGGAAAATAAGATTCAAGCAGTTCAATCAAAAAGCAGGCTGACAAACAGCTCCCAGAACAACACTGTTCTGTTTTTGATGGGCCAAGGACTGAAAATATGTTTCCCTTCAACCTGATGACTTTGAAAAAGCAAAATCCTAGAATGCTGATGCTGGCAGCTTAGATTAATATTTCATCCCTTTTAGGAGGACAGGATTTTTTCTGCTGAAGAAGCTCTCATTGCCCTGCACACCCAGGCACAGTGCAGGGCAATTCGCCAGCAGATTTTATGAGTAGAAGTTAAAGGATTTTTATTTTATTTTATTTATTTATTTGTTTGTTTATTTATTTATTTATTTTTGCTGTGAGAAAGATCCCTGGGTGTCAGAAAGACCAAAGCTTGACACTGATTTGATGACAGGGAATGCAATTACAGCAGATACACAAGCCAAGAGCACCAAGAAGCAGCAGGAGACATGGCAGGGTCTGGCTAATCCCCTAGGCAACATCAACCATGTTATTACTTGACACCAACCATTAAAGAAACATCAATGTTAACCTGCTTCTGCAGCTTTTCCAAACAAGCTAAAAGCAGTCTGCGTGATGGCAACACAAAACCAAGCAGTTTTTTTATGCATCTGGTGGAGCAGTAGCTGCCTTATTTGGTGGCTGAGGTGGTAAAGGACATAAGAGCCATTAGACACGCATTTGCTTCTTAGAAGAGGGGGGGATAAATCATAGAAGTATAGAGATTTTACACTCAGACAGGACAGTCTGTTCCAAAGCTGTGATAGAGATAGATACTCCTGAGAAACTGCACAAATCTTTTCTGGCTCAGTTCAAGCCTTTCCCTTTTGGCAGGAAAATATATGTACCAAATAGTTCTCTGCAGCCAGGGTCAATATCCAGAGCAGCAGTTCAAGATGTTGCCTGCATGGGAAGACATCTGTTGAGCTTAAAGCCTTTTAAATACAACTGCTGAGCTGTAATGTAAGTGAAGAACTGAGCTTACGATAGAGGCTTGATGAGAATCCCAGCTCCAGCTGAGAAGCTGAAGGCAAGCCATAGTTCGCTGACAAACCCTGCACAGCTCCAGTTTCTGCAGCAGAGCTGAAAGAGCCTTACAGCACATCGTGCTGCTCTGCGCTGTAATGTGATGCAATTTGTCATTGTGGGTCTTAAAGGAGTGGCACCCATGCGAACAGCCAAGCCTGGCAGGCTCAGAGGAACAAAGATTACACTCTTTGCTCTTTCTCCCACTTCCCACACAGGAGATGTTCTAACACCTTATTTCTTTGTTGGTTATTTACTACTGTAGCCTGATTTTCCTCAATATGAACCCTGCACTAAAAAGGACAGAAAAGGCAAGTCTATGGCATGATTCCATGGAAGCTGGTGACTTGCTCATGCAGCTTGGCTGCTGGGTGCTTTCATCATGGTGACAGCACCTTATGGGTGTCTCTGACAACCTCGACGTCAGGGAAGGCTGGAGCACAAACCACTCACACAGACTGGCAGTTGGGCATGCACCTGGCCTGGTAAACTTGGTGCCAGCAAGATGCTAAATCCTGTGGTGCTTTGCAGGTCTCCCACTCTTATATCCAGGCTGTAGGCTAAATATACATTAGCTGCATTCAGATGTGGAGATATTAATTGTTCACCTAAACACGAGTAGACATAGGCTCACAACAAAAAGCTCTCACTTACACATGCAATACTCCCCTGGCAGGATGAGGCCATCTGCATGGCTGTGGGACCCGTCAGCACCACTGAACTGAACTTTTGTCCAAGTGCAACCAACTTGCTGGAAAATCATTCCCCAAATGGCTGGCACCTTGCAGTCTTTGAATTTGTTTTCACTGTAGTTCAGAGCTGGAAATGAGGATGAGCACAAAATAAATTAGGTTTCAAGATGATCGTAAGGTCTACTTAGATTTCATCCATTCTGTGCTAGCATCAATGTGCAGTTCTTGTGACGTGGAAGAGGAGCTCTTATACTTTCAGTACAAGCAGTATAGCCATGCAGTGCATTAGGGCCAGCCCTTGTCCCTGCTTTATCCAGGCTTCCATGCCAGGCATCTAAAACAACAGGGGAGCCCAAGGCAGTCAGGCAATCAGCCCACTTTGAACATCTTTGTCAACGAACAGGAGCTGACCTGTTTCACATGAACAGTCAGTAATGGTCCTTCACATCTGAATGGCTCTGAGCCAGCCACACTTGGTGGGTATCTTCAACTAGGATTGCTTTTAATCACATAAAGTGTCCCTTTGCAAGAGGCATCATGCAAGAAGAGAGCTGACTTCACAAAATGATACGGCTGTAGCCACATCACTGTGAGCCTTCCTTGTTTACAGAGCACACTGAGACAGTGGTGAAGTCTGTGAGGTTCTGGCTTGAGGGAACTGATAACACAAAGTGTTACTGACTTACTGTGTGACTTCTGATGCACTGGAACAGGTTGCCCAAGGAGGCTGTGGATGCCCCATCCCTGGAGGCATTCAAGGCCAGGCTGGATGTGGCTCTGGGCAGCCTGGTCTGCTGGTTGGTGACCCTGCACACAGCAGGGGGTTGAAACTAGATGATCTTTGTGGTCCTTTTCAACCCAGGCCATTCTGTCATTCTGTGATTCTACAAGATGATTCTATGATTATTCTGGCCTACTGTGACAGGGAAGGCCATCCCCTCTTATCAGTACATTTATTCCAGTTTACCACAACTTTTGGAGAAATGTACACATAAATATGTAGACATAAAATGTAGACATAAATACTCTTCAGGAATAGGAAAGTAACCAGAATAGGGAAAATATGGCGGTTGTTTTGGAGATCTCCTGAATACTAGATAGGCCAATTTAGTCTTTGGTGCTGATATGTATATTCACGGACATGTCAGTGAAAAGTCAAGATCCCACATGTCTTAGTTTCTACCTGAAAACCATTCACTCCTCACCACATCTTGCCTTGCCTTGCTTTGTCTCGCTTCACCTAACCTCTTCCCTGCCACCCAATGTGGGTTGTAAGAAACAGGATCAGACCAGATCCTGACCCATCTGCCCTCCTCCCTCATGACAATAAGAGAGGGCTACTTCGGTTTGCAGCAACTCCCATCTTCCAGTGTGTTCATCACAGGCTCAAACACCTGCCTATGTGACCATTTAGAATAGGGAAAATCCTGGGGTAATCCCCTACTTTGCAATGTCAGCAACTGGGAAACCACCCAGCACAGATACATCCACCCCCACCCCAGCTGTCATGTGGAGAAGAGGCACCAGTAGCCTCAGAACCTTCCCATGGGATGAGGGCTCCTAAAAAGCAGGTGTTGTCATTCCTTGGGTATGCAGTTGTCACAGGACATTATCCCTTATGGGAATATCTCTCCTACTGGATATAGTATGAACTTTTATGGCTATGCTTTCTTTTCTTGCAGCAAAATACCAGTTCCTGTGCCCAAGCAGTTGTTTTCTTTGGTCCTTGTAGAATGGAGGAGGTTCATACAAGTATTTTCCATCCCATGTCCAAAACAGGACGATGGCAATTCTGACAAAGAGAACAGAAATTTGGAGTTTGTCATATTCTTCATCTGGCCAGTGACTCATTTGGCACTGTGCCTCAGAGCTCAGAATTCAAACTCAGATATCTTCCAGTTTGCAACCCATAGAAGGAGGCATTTTCCCCTCTCTGATCCAGGACTCTCCCAGTAGACCACAAAGTGTTCAGCAAATAGAATAATGTATCTTCTGTTCTATATGTAATGAAATTATATTCACCACAGTTCCTACTGGGAGTTTTTGAACTCCAGGTTTATTTCTTAAACAGCCACCGAAGGTTTTCTGCCAGAACAAATAATTAAAGAGAGAATGGAGAACCTTGTCTAATGGATCTAAGTATCTCAAAGGAGATAAAATGTTAGATTTTACTCAGATCATTTTCTAGCAGCTCTATTACAGAGACATATGGTTATAGGGCAAATTTACACGAAGCAAAGGTTTCTAAAACTTACACCTGCTTACCCACATCAGAAATTCCTTGAACTGCTCAAAACTAGAATAATCACTCCATTAAAATAATTATCACTTACAAATGCAGCATTAGAGAAAGGTAATAGCATGTGAGCTGTCAGCCTGTAGGATATACGTATGATTTAGCGTGCTGGATCTATTTTCCAATTACAATGAAGCCTGTGCTAGAAGCAGCCCTTCTTAGACAGGCGAGGATTTTAAAAGACCATCCAAAAATAGCTCCATTATTCACCTTTTTTTAAAAGGATTCTCTCCAGAAACTCTCTATTCTCCAGGGCGGTGACTCTGCACAGACTTCTGAGTTCTACTTGATATTTTTGGTATCTCGGAACTTGGATTCTAATTCAGAAAGAAACTTGACAACATTGGGAAAGTAAATTAAGCAAAATGAGATGGGGAATGATTCTGTAATAAGAACAAATATAACTGCAGTCAGGAAGTCTTTCCCCTTGAGAAATAACATTCCTACAAAAAACACAAAAGAAATCAACTCATGCAAAAGTAGAGCGATCAGCTCTTTCTCCAGCGTATAGATAAATCATTGAATCACGGAATTGTTGAAGTTGGAAGGAACCTTTAAAGGTTCTACTAAAAGGTTCTACCCCCCTGCAGTGAACTGGGACACCTACAGCTCGACCAGATTGCTCAGAGCCCAGTCTAGCCTGACCTTGAGTGCCTGCAGGAACAGAGCATCCACCACCTCTCTGGGCAGCCTGTGCCAGTGCCTTATCACCCTTGTTAGAAACCTTTTCCTTATATCCAATCTAAATCTCCCCTCTTTTAATTTGATACCGTTTCTCCTTGTTCTATCAGAACAGACCCTGCTAAATAGTCTGTTCCCTTCTTTCTTACAACTCCCTTTTAGATACTGAAAGGCCGCTCTCAGGTCATTGTAGAAGACCACTGGGTTGGTTGGGCAGTCACATGAACTATAGGTAGGTGACCTTGCTGTATCCTCACAGCTTCTGCAACTCTTCATGAGGAGGAAGTACCATCTACAAGAGTCAACCATCATCTTGGACCTCTCAGTAGGAACTAAGAGTTCTGCAGGGAGTTAAGCTTTGGCCGAGCTCCTCTATTGGCATGTAATCAAGTAAGAGCTGAAAGGGGTCAGGGTACATCCACATGCCAAAATGACAAGTCACAGAATCATGGAATGGCAGAGGTTAGAAGGGACTTCTGGAAATCATCCATACTGAAAAGCCCCATTCCAAGAACTGACACGTGAAATAAGGATCACTTCCATGCGTCATCTATAATTCACTGTTTCAGAGCTCTGAACTGATCATTTAGCCTCTGTTTAATATTTTAAATGCAGAGAGGGGTCTATTTTTCTTTTTTCCTTCACACTCAGATAAGCATAATGCTGAGCAATACGCACACAGAAAATCCAGCTTGGTCTATCCATTTTCCTCCTATCAAAGTATGTTTCTGTAAGTGCCCTCAGCACTGGACCCCATGTTCAATCACGGCTTCTGCATTTCAGGTGTATTAATCAAGACACTGCAGAGGTAAACAGCTCAATGCATATTCCCATTATTCACCTCTTTTCTCATCATCCCTTGTCACAGGAGAGAAATCTGCAAAGCTGTTCAAAGTTTTGCAGGGTCCTTGGGTACTCTTCTCCCTTTGCCAGAAAACGTTCATCCAATCAAGCAGTTTCTTATGTATCATTTCATGCATTTCATATGCAGCAGCAGCAGCAAGGATCTGTTTGGACAAAGCCTTTTGTGTGCAAAGCTGCCACTGAAACTCATCAGCTGCAGATTTTAAAACGAGACGCTCTGTGAACTCTTTGCAGAAATAGAAGTGAATCTCACAGAAAAAGAAGAAAAAGCTCATTTTAAACAATTCCAAAAGAAACATTCCAATATCTTGACTCAGTTTGAAAATAATTAAGGTAATCTGAAAACCAACTTCAAAATGTAAGCAGGAAAGAAATGTTTCCACTCCTAAGAGAAACAGCCTTGTGGGGGGCACTGATGTATAACACAAATGATAGTGCAATGGTGAAAAATTCTGTTGTTGCTGGGCTGTTAAAGTCTGTGTTACAGTTAATAGACAAAGTCTACATTTTTAATCGTTTGCTTTCTTTTTCTCTTTCCTGGGGTCAGGGTACACATCCCAAACATCTCTGCTCTAAGTCCCTCCTAGCACACTGCTACACTTACCAACACTTCAAGGACATTTTGTTTAAAATATTTAGAAAAAACAGTCTATTGCATCCTTCCAGAAAGAAGCATCAGTCACTGGCAGTGGTTGTGCTCACAGCATCCCATCTCCAGCTGGATCCAGACCCTGAGAAGCAACAGCTGGAAAGAAAATCACAGGGAAACTTCCACAGCCACCACACGTTATGGTTTCCCCCATGGCACCACATCATGGCACCACCTCATGGCAGGGAGTCATCATTTAGCACAAGCTGCCCCCAGTCATTTGTTAGCTGGTTCCTCCCCAACTGTACCCATCCTCCTACCATGTTGTTTATCCTTTGCATCCCTTGCTCTCCCACGGTCCCCCTCTTCTGCTGCTGTTCACATCAAAAACGCACTTAGGAGAATGATTTAAAAGTTATTACATCTGTAAATTTTCTGTGTCAGATCCTCAGCTGGTGTCATCCTTAGAGCTCTGTGCAAATTGATAGCTCTAAGGCCACGTAAGGCCCTGGAGGATATGAATCATAGAATCACAGAATCATTAAGGTTAGAAAAGACCAATAAGATCATCTAGTCCAGCTGACAACCCATCACCATCATACATACCAACCTTGTCCCTGAGTCACTGTTCTCAAGCTCGTAGTGCAAGTTCTTTGAGATAGGGACTGTACTGGCAGTAATCAAAACATACATCTAGATAGATAAAAAGGTGTTTGTGGAGTCTATCTGCAGTCTAAGTGTTCAGGACAAAAAGCTTTTAGCCTTTGAAGTATGAGGCAGATAGCTAAGGAAAGAATTAAACAGGGGCGTATTTCAGTGGGCAACATTGGTGGTAGGTGGACAGTTGGACTGGATGATCTTAGAGTCTCTCCAAACTTAAAGATTCCATGATTCTACGAAACGCAGCCCCCAGTAATGTTGTGTGTGATTTGGGATTTTAAAAGGCTTAATGTTGGAAACACAAGGAGGCTGAACAGGCCCTGCACCTCTGTGCTCTGAAAACAGAGCCAAGATGCTCTGCCATGAGAGGGAGAGGCTCAGTGGGATGGATGGCACGGCACAGTCCTCCAAGAGGTAAGGGCTTAATGTCTGCTGCTCTTGCTGCTCAAGGCATACCTCTCACAAAACAGAAATGCAATATGGCACAGAATAAAAGCCCTTATTTGGTTTTAATCTGCTGGAACATCAGTATTTGGCAACAGCAAAGGAGAAAAGATCAAGAAAAATATAGTGTAGGCTGTGTCATATAGCTGTGACACTACTCATTATTTCTCCACTTAAAAACAACTCAAATATAGGGTTCAGATTTTCTTGCTTTACTCAGAAGTAATTTCCCCGATGATGAATTTTGCCTTTCCATTTACTCCCATTTGGTGTGAATCTCCTCCTGTGACAGACCAGTGCAGCCATCGTTGGGATCTGAAGGCACTGAATGAAGGGCTCTCGTTGTTTCCCTTCTCTCCATCACTGTTCTCTCTCTTGCTTTGTTTCTCTTTGATTTGAAAAAGAAAAATCACACCGTCAGTGATATGCCAACACGAGATTCACTTTACTGCCCACCCTCTGGAATTGCAATGAAATTGTGAAGTCGGTCTTCAATGATACTTGATTGATGGCCTTTGAAGGTGGGATAAAAAAGTCAATAAAGTCTCATTTCTTACAAATGCCTTCGCTGCTGCTTTTTCATATTTGCCCTGTGGGATGTTTGGCAATTTTTCACACAGCACATAACCAAGTTGACTTATCACATGCAGTCCTTTAAAATAATACGGGAGGAATTCAAGGATTTTACTTAGCACATATTGTGAAGAAATACATCACAGCTCTGTCTGCATTAGCTGTAATCCCCTAATAACCCAATGAGTCTCTTCAGCTGTGGCAATTAAACCGAAGTTATTTAGGCAATAATTAAAGCTTTAATACTGATGGAATTTCATTTGGAATTCTTTTTGGAGAGAATCATTCTTTAAGAACCTCCTTGCAGAGCAGCACTATCTGGGGCCATGTGAACTTCTCACGGAGACACTGAGAGGCACGTTGCTCCCTCTCAGTTCTGGGGCTGTTGGAGGGATTGGCTGCTGTTTACTGTGATACATGTTGGGGAAGATGAGATGGCCTGCGGGGCATCAAAGCATGATTAGCCTCTGCCCTTTGAAATGCATGAAATCACAGCCTCCTGGCCCTCACCAGTTGTTTTCTGGCGTTATCCTAACAAAAGTAATTATCCTAATTGCTCACTTGAAGTATTCCAGGTGCTGACAATAGGTGTGTTCTATAAACAGTGGACTGTGTCCAGAGAAAAGCAGTGAAGCTGTGAGGGGTCTGGAGCACAAGTCTGATGGGGAGCATCTGTAGGAGCTGGAACTTTTCATCTGGGGAAGAGAAGGCTCAGGGAAGACCTTAAGCTCTCTCAACTGCCTGAAAGGAGACTGTGGCGAGGTGGGGGTTGGCCTCTTCTCCCATGTAACAGCAATAGGACGAGAGGGAATGACCTCAAGATGTGTCGGAGGAGGTTCAGGTTGGATATTAGGAAAAATTTCATCTCAGAAAGAGTGATGAGGCATTGCAAGGGGCTGCCCCAGAGAGGTGGTGGAGTCACCTCCCTGGGGGTATTAAAGAACTGTGGAGGTGTGGCACTGAGGGACATGGTTAGTGGGCATGGTGGGGATGGGCTGACGGTTGGACTTGGTGATCTTAGAGGTCTTTTCCAATCTTCATGGTTCTGTTATTCTGTGTGCTTCATGGAGCTGGTTACAATGCAAGGGGCTATCCACATCCATTGGGGAGCACCTGGACCTGGGGGTGAGACACTGCCAGCTTGCAGACCTTGGTGATGTGCTCACTCCTCCAAACGGCTGCCTTCTGCCAAAGCTCTCAGCATGTGGGAACGACACCTGGATCCACCCTAAGATCCTAAGCAGAAGGAATGGGCATTGCACCAGCAACAGTGTGGAAGGGGTGTCTGGGCAGAGTAATAAGCAGCTGTAGGTGGGGGAAGCTGAAGGAGTGAAAAACTCCCTGCGTGTATGTTGTAGTGTAGCATGGGACAGGCCCACAGCCCTCAGTTTCCCTGTGCATTTCTGTCAAGATGCACTAGGGCTCCCAACTGAATCCAGAATAGTTGCTTTGCTGCTGGTGACCAAGAAATGTGCTTCTGTCTTGCTGGGGAGTCCCTGTCTGGGACAAAATTTATCAGTTCCTAATTAAAGTCCAGAACTGTGTGACATGGGCCCTGTCAGCTTTTCCTGCTTCTTTCCATGCTATGTCACTGCCAGTGGGATCCAGTAGTATAACAATCAAGATCCTAATCTGAATTTTATTCCTTATGGAGATTTCAGGACGCTGCCTATCTTCAAGAATATACCACTTCGTATAGCTGGCAATGCTCTGATATGAGTCAGTCTGTGAATCACAGGAGATAAAATCAGAAACCAAACTAAACTGTGCTCTATTTTTCAACCGCACGGAGTTATTTTTCTGTCTGATCAAATGAATTGAATTTATTCTTTTATTTCACTACTTTTCCCCTTCCGTCCACCAATTCTCAATTGTCCCTGCCTGGAGCACATCCTGCCCAGGTGTCCATGCCAGGGCCAACCCCAGATCCCCAGGTGATGCGACCCAGTGGTTCAGGACAGGAGGTGATGTGCAGAGCCAGAGGGATGCCCCCAAAACGCATCACATGTTTTGCTCTCCCACATGTTGTAATGCTGTCCAAACAGGTTTGCCCACAAGTGCTTCAAAATCTCTCTGTCCATCCTTCTCAGGAGGAGATATCTGACATACGAACAGTCCTACCCATCTGATAGATACAGGTGTGCAGGCAGAGAACCGTCACAGAATCACAGGATGGTTGAGGGGGAAGGGAGCTCTGGAGGTCACCTGGCCCAGCCCTGCTCCAGCAGGGACACCCAGAGCAGCGCGCCCAGAGCCATGTCCAGGTGGCTTTGGAAGGTCTCCAAGGAGGAAACCCAACAGCCTCTAGGCAGCCTGTGCCAGCGCTCTATCAATTGCACAAAAGTGCTTCTTGGTGTTCAGAGGGAACCCCCTGTGTTTCAGCTAATGCCCAAAGCCTCTTGTCCTGGCACTGGGCACCACTGACAGCACCTGGCCTCCTTCTCTTGGCATCCTCCTGTCAGGTATTTACACACTGATGACATCTCCTGAGCCCTGCCCCCAGCTCCAGCTGAGCAGTTTCAGCTCTCAGCCTCTCCTCACGGCAGAGGTGATCCAGGCTCTTCAGCATCTCGGTGGCCCTCCATTGGGCTCCCTCCAGTATGTGCAAGTCTCTCTGGTACTGGGGGTCCAGCACTGCAGCTGCAGCCTCACCAACACTCAGTACAGGGGAAGGATCACCTCCCTTGAACTGCTGGCCATACTTTGCCCAATGCACCCACAAATACCACTTGCCCCCTTACCAGTCAGGGCGTGCTGCTGGCTCATGTTCAGCTTGGTGTCCACCCCAGGGATATTTCTGCAGAGCCACTTCTGGCTGTCCCCACGTCCTGGTGCCTGAGGCTGCAGCTGCAGAGGAGCAGAGAAGGTGGTCACAGCTTCACATCAGGCAGTCCGGGTAAATCAGGGGTGGTGCAGCCAAGAGCCTAAAGCCAAGGTGAGAAACCAGTGCTGCGTGGGAGCTGGAATTTCCATCTTGCAGGGAATTCCCCGGTTTTGTGGCAGGCTTTTAGTCTGTGTTGGATGGAAACCAACAAGCTTTGGCAATTCCTATCAAACGAAACTTTCCAAAGATGAGCAGATCCTTTGATGTCTGTCAAAGTGTTTGTTGTCATTTCAACAACCGACAAGGGGTTTTACATAAAATGAATTTCAGAACAATGCACTGCCTCGCGAAAAACTAAGCCAAGCATTTCGCTATGGAAGGGCTGAAGCAAAGTACTTTATTACTTTGGTGCAATGCTTCCTTCCAGGCTTCCAGGATCTTATTTGAAAAATATTTTAAGATGTTCCTTTAAAAAATGTCCCATAGTATGATATGTTCTTCTGGAAAAAGAGTGATCTGTCCACCGTGTTACTCTTGCTAAGAAATGGAAGCAGTTTTATTGCTTCTGCAGCCAGAAGCCACCCACACTACCTCCTGAACGTTCAAAAAAACACCACCATGTAACTCAAAAAAAACCCTTTTTCCTTTCTCCCAGATTTTCCTGAGTATGAAGTAAGATGAGATGATTTGCAGGACAGGGGATGCACTTCATGCTGTCACGTTTAGTCATCTGAGGTCCCAGCTGGAGTGCGAGATGTGCAGCCTGTACCAATGGATGCAAATTGCTGCTTTGGTCTGGCAAATGTTATACACCTGTGCTCTCTGGTGACACGTTTATTTCCATCCATTTGTTCACGATAGCTGCACCTTTCTATCTGCCTCCATGGTTATGTGGGCCCAGGAGGCAGTGCAAGACACCCTGCCAAAGGATGAGCACTCCTTCAACCACGCAAATCAAAGCTAGTTCTTTCTTTCTTGCCCAGATTTGTTTTTTCAACTAACTCAATCCCATCTGAATTCCTGAAAGCCAACTATCCTCATCTGCATAAAGAACATGTTTTATCTGTATGAGGAGAGTGATGAGATCCCTCCATTGTATAGCTGTGCTTTCCATTTTGTGTCTGCACTAACTGCTTCCGTTCATTTAATTATTCATTTAATATCCGCCACCCCTTTGCTGCTACCTGAAGTGTACTTCAAAGCAACAAAACATGAGCTGGCTGCATACAAATTTCAATGTAAATCAAAGCAAAGAGGAAATTCAGAAAGCTATCATCAAACTGCTGCACAGTAAAGCTTCCCAAAATGTCTTCCCTCCCAGCAGGCAGCTGTGGTGCCCGTGGTTTCTCCCTCCTTCAGAGGCATGGTTTAGTTCTGGGAGAGACACAGAAGTGCCAACTTAGCGTGGGGCTCCTCAGCATGCTGACCCTTGCCTGGACCCAGCTCCTTCCTCCTGCTTCTGATGTAGGTGCCTGAATCCCAAAGTCACATGCATGCTGTTGGGAGGAACCTTTGGAGGCCAGCTGGTCCGACTCATGCTCAAGCAGAGACTCCTACAGCAGGTTGACCAGGACCGTGCCCAGATGGGTTCTGAATGTTTCCAAGGAGAAAGACCCCACAGTCTCTGTGGCTGTAGACCAGAGACACAATCAAACGAACTACAGACCTCTCCAGCTGTCACATGCTTTAACAAAATAACCCAAGCCATCCATGAATTGTATGCCCCGAGTGCACGTCATTGCGACTGCATGCTTGTGGCCTGGACAAAACTAAAAGCTGCAAGAGAATGCTGGACGCTCACTTTCCAGCCTTGCAGGACCTGACCATAGGCTGCTCCAAGTTATTTGGTCAAGTCAAGTCAAGTCACAGTTTAACCCTTCAATTAATAATAGAACCAAGGAAGTTCTAATAGATTTCTTTGTTTTCATTCCCAGTCCATCAGCACAGTAAAGAGGCTCCTTTCTGCCCTGCTGGATTTGGAGTTGCTTCACTTGTCTCCAAACAATTTAGCTTATTTTTTCTCTTGACTCTGCCTGCCCAACACTCAGCATTTTTCTGTTTCCAGTGCCCTGTAATCTGATGTGCGTTGCTGCGTAGGGAATCCTTGAGGAGCCATTCCTGAAATGTGTCCAACTTTTCAGTAGCAGGACACTTTCTTCTCCTAGCTGTTTCCCATCTTTTATTTTCTGCAGCTCTGGCCTTCACAGCATTCTTCCCAGCCAGCTCGCTTCCACACTTTCCATCACTGCCTTTTCTCATGCTCCAGCATGCTTACCCACTCAGCAGTGTGGTCTCACATGTGCCCATCCCTGGCATCAGCAGAACATAGGGAGCACAGAATCATAAAATCACCAAGGTTGGAAAAGACCTCCAAGATCATTCAGTCCAACCGTCCACTTACCACCAACACTTCCCCAGACCCTTAGTGCACCTAAATGATTTTTTAACACCCCCAGAGATGGTGAGCCCACCACCTCTCAGGGCAGCCCGTTCCAGTACCTAAACGCTCTTTCAGAGAAGAAATTTTTCCTAACATCCAACCTGAATCTTCACTGGTGCAACTTGAGACCATTCCCTCCTGTCCATTCACTAGTTATGTGGGAGAAGTGGCTGACCACCTCACCACAACCTCCTTTCAGGCAGTTGTAGAGAGCAGTAAGCTCTCTCCTGAGCCTCCTCTTCTCCAGATCGAATAATTCCATTTCTCTCAGCTGCTCCCCACAAGATTTGTGCTTCAGACCCCTCACCAACTTTGTTGCCTTACTGTGGACAAAGTCCAGGGCTTTGATGTCTTTCTTGTAGCGATGGGCCTAAAGCTGAACACAGTACTCAAGGTGCAGCCTCACCAGAGCTGAGTACAGGGCAATAATCACTTCCCTGCTCCTGACAGCTGCACTATTGCTGATACAAGCCAGGATACCATTGGCCTTCTTGACCACCTAGGCACAACTTTGTCTCATTTTCAGCCAAGCATCACCCAATGCCCCCCAGTCTGTTTCTTCTACAGTCTTCCAGCCACTCTGCCCCAAGCCTGTAGCACCACTTGTGGTTGTTGTGGCCAAAGTGCAGGATATGGCATTTGGCCTTGTTGAACTCCATCCCATTGACCTCAGCCTAGCAATCCAGCCTGTCCAGATGTCTCTGTAGGGCCTTCCTACCCCAGGCAGATTGACACTTCCTCCCAACTTGGTGTGACCTGCAAATTTATCGAGAGTGCACTCAATTCCCATCAGGTTATCAGTGAGGGTATTAAACAGAATGGGCCTCAATACTGATCCCTGGGGAACACAACTCATGACCAGTTGCTGGTTGGATTTAACTCCATTCACCGCCGCTCTCTAGGCCTGGCCCTCTAGACCTCCAGCATCCCCCAGCCTTGCAGTTTCTAGTCCAGCACTAGTTTCAAAACCCTCTTTGATCTTCAGAGCCTGCAAAATTTCCATCTGATCCTCTGGTGAGAGATGAAAAAAGAGAGAAAGATATGGAACTGAAGGGTGGACTGATCAGTGGATAAGGGATTGGCTGGAACGCTGTATCCAGTGTCATGGTCAGTGGCTCAGTGTCCAAGTGGAAATCAGTGAAAAGTGGAGTCCTGGAGGCTGTACTGGAATCCGGACTGCTTAATACCTTCATTAAAGGGAGACTGAGTGCACCCTGAGAAGGTCAGAAAGTTTGTTGCTGACACCATTATGTGTGCTACAGTTGATACGACCGAAGGAAGAGGTGCCATCCAGAGGGACCTGGACAGGCTTGAAAAGATGTGAGCCACATGAGCCCAAGGAAGTTCAACAAGACCAAGTGCAAGGTGTTCTACTTGGGCCAGGGTAATCCCAAAAATGAATATTAGCTGAGGATATGCACTGGTTCTCTTTTCAAACATTTTGTTCTTTCACTCCCATCTCATCAGTTTTTTGCTACAGACCTTCTTTCTTCAGTGATATGAGGTCAAGATGAGAACAGAGCTGGAAAAATCATAACAAATAGTGTATCTGGCAAGCTCCTTTGTACATCACCGCATACCCGTGAACAGCTTGTCTCTCCCTGGTCTGCATCCAAGCCCTAGTCACATTTAAGAAGTCTGTTAATCACATTTCATTATTTACTTACAAGGAAGTCAAACACTGCAGTGGCCCAACCTAGGTGTCCCCAGTCTTGGGGCTGGCCAGCAGCTCCTGTGCCGATGGATACGCGCTGTTCCTTGCCCTACTGGAAGGGGGATGTGAGCCGTTGACTGAGAGACAACAGCTTGCTTCCCACATGCTTGCAGAGGCAGCTTGACCATGAACAAGTACACCAATGAAGTTCAGTCACATGAATACATGTAGACTGCAGCTTTGGGGTATTTTGGGGGGCTGCTGGCATGCAGTTGGCAGCTGCCAGATGGCGCCCAGCACAGGCAAACTCCTTGTATAAGCTTCTCACTAAGGAGCATCGTGGGCTTGAAGGTAATTTTGAAATCTAATTTCAGCATCACTTGAGCGAGTAGGAAGGCTGTCAGGAAGCTGAATAGCATAGGAAGGCCTCTGACTCTCAGAAATGTCAAGAATTAATCAGGGACACCTGTGCATGAGACACTAGCTTCCGAGTAATCCTTTTAATGAAAAATGATTACGTAAAGGAATGCCAGCCCTTCCTCCACTCATAGCCCTGGTCACAATTCAAAGTCAGAGGAAGGGAGAAAATGCAAGTCGAAGAGCTCTGGTCATTGCTAATGGGTCTCCCTCCGTCCTTGCAGGGACCCCGCTATCTCACTTCTAGTTCCCCTACTGGTTGCAGTAATGACGAACAAGAGGAAGGAAACCCGCCGACCCAAACCAAAGCCCATTACAGTAAAGGGAAGTTGCCCATCAATCTTTTCAGTCCTTCCCACAACATAGTGAGAGCCAACAGCAGCATGGCTGCTTAGGAAATATTTGGGTCGAGAAGGTCGTCCAAGGCCACAAACCTGGATTTTTTTGGCAAATCTGCATCTCCTTTAGAGGGATGACCGGATTACAACTCAGCAACCTTTATGCCCTTGAAAACTGTTTAAACTACTAAGGGAGCTTTTCAAGGTTATTTTTGCATAAAAGTACGACTGCCCAATATTAGGCATTTCTTATGCCCATAAAACCAGTGACGTGGCAAAGCAAACCCATGGTAACATCGAGATGTGCTCCCCTCTGCAGCCTCACCATGCAGCTTATGGTGCTTGAAGAGCAAATATGTAGAGCACGTCAATTTATGAGATTGGGAATAATTTCAGGCTATCTCAGGAAGATGCTTTTAAAGCCAGCGTTCGTGTTTAAAGGACTAGAAAGACAGGATTTACTGTTAGCTGTTTAAAATAGCTAATGGTGAGTGTCTCCATCTCTCACCAGGCTGGGTGCCAAATCCCAACCTGCCCACCCTATTTGGTCAGTGGCATCAGAAGGGACAGGCAGACACAGATGACTGGCTGGCAAGACAGCTTTCTCTGAAATACAGGCTAAAATTAAGATTCTGTGCTCCAGCAGCAGAGATTTCCATGGGGGCATAAATAGGCAGCACTAGGGTTTGCTGCAGTCCCTGGGTAACGGAGAACAAAAGGTCAAGTGCTACATGTACATGGCACAACGTCTGCTTGTAGCACAGACTTCCTCATTTCTACAGCTGACAAAAAATCCATCCTAGAGCGCAGAAGAAGAGTCACAGACAATGGCTGGGAAAGCTTTTTCCCATAAATGCAGCCTTATGGGTTCTGATACTGCTGCTTGTGGTGTCCTGGGAGCCTCATAGAGTCACCACCTGGGCCAGCATTACCTTCATCCATGCAATGCTAGGGCCAAGCCATTAATGCTCATTCTTTTCCAGCATCCTGAAGTAAAACAGTTTATCCTTACTTAGCTCACAGAACACCTTTCAGCTCTTTTGTCCCTGTTTGAGTGGCTCTCTGAGCAGCAGAAGCAGACAACACCCCATCCCCTCCACCCCAGGGAGGACCCATCCCAACCCTTGTTTGTGCTGGACTCCTCCAGGAACCCCAGAGCTTTTTGCTCCTCAGATCTCAGCTGCAGTTCCACTGCACACACACATAAATCTCCTTAAAGTGAGCTTTAAAAATAGATGAGCAAAACCCAGAGGCAGTTCCGCAGGCGGGGACAGGCTCAGCACTGGCTCAGAGCTTCCCTGCAGCTGCCACACACAGCACTGCCCGTGGCTTCTGCCCATTTCTGTTTCCTATTGCAGCCTTGTGACATGGCACTCTGTGCAGGGAGCAGCAGGGGCTGCATCCTCCAGCCATCCCATGCAGTGGTGCAAGGTGACCGTGAGCATCCAAGGCCTGACTTGGAGCAGACTCTGCTGATATTACATTCCCACAGAGGAACTTTATTATTATTATTTTGCAGGTGAGCATGACACATCACAGCATGGATCTCCCCTTTCCCTTGTTTGTAGTAGATGAACCCCATGCTATGCCCCCACCTGGTTGCTGCTCTGCCTGGCTCCATGCCTCAGCTCCCCTTTGGCCACGTTCACAGGCTGCCGTTGCTGCCAATGAGAAGGTGAAAGCTCCCCAAGTGCAGCGGCCTTGACCACCAGCCACACACCCACCGGCAGCCAAGACATGGCTTGGGAGCTTTTGTCCTCCTCCCCAGGACACAACTCTGCTCTCCATCACAGCAGAGCCCCATGCATGGGCTTTTCTTCCCCTCTGCAAGGCTGCAGGCTGGGGACAAGGACAGACAACTGGCTTTTGTACCCGGGATTCAGCAGTGTCACTCTAGTGCTGCTTAAAACTGGGCAATTTTAATTTTTTTCTATTTTTTTCCAGAATCAAGTAAGAATTTGGTAATACAGAGCCACACCATGATGCTGGGGCCATCATTCGCACCAAACTCTATTTTGTAATTCTGAGACTGGAAGGCCCTCAGGCAGCCTAGGCTCAGAGCAAGGTGAGTAGTGAGATCTGGCTGTGCTGCTCAGAACGCAGCTGGGCCGTGACAACCCCTAGGGGCAGAAGGTCAGGACCACTGCCGTGGGCAGCCCTGCTGAAATCGAGGTCAATAACATCCCTTGCTCTGCCTCCATCCACAAACCCAGTCATTGCCGATCAGACAATCAGATGAATCAGGAATGATTTTCCCTTGGTACAGCCATGCTGTTTTGTCATCTTCTCTTTCTTTGTGCACCCAGAAATGTGTTCCCAGAAAGGTCACTCTGTGCTTTTCACAGGACCAAAGTAGGGTAACCAGTGGAGAGCTGCCCAGATCATTGCTTCGGCCTGTTTTTGAGGATGCAATGCTTGCTTTCCTTCCTATGGCGGGACATTTCACAAGTTCTGTGACCTTGCAAAGACCAGCACAGCTGTCACCCCCAGTGTGCACCTACAGACTGAAGGTGCGTGGTGTTATACCCACCTGAGTGTGGTGAAACGTCTTCCCAACCTCTTACCTTATGGTTCCAACAGTGACAGAAAATAAATTCATGGCACTGCTGCAAACGGGGTCTATATGAAATACAGTCCAAGGCAAGTCCCAGGTGAGGGGAGCAGCCAGGGCACTGTTGCTATCCTTGGGATGGAGGAGCAGGAGAGACCCAGCTTCTCCAATGGGCACAGCAAAGCAGAAGGTGCTGTGGTGTCATGCATCAGTGTTATGCAGGCAGATTTTTCATGGTGATGAGTTAAGGGACATCGCACAGGAAGAAGTGCATTTTGTTGAATTGTGTTCAATCACTGTGGCTGGTTTCAATCTAGAAATAAGTAACACCTATGAGATGCTCTGCAACCTCAGTATGTCATACAGATTTTTTTTTTCTTTTGGTTTTCTGTAGAAAAATACTTCTTTCAAGCCAAAACCAAACCAAGTCAATCTACTCAAGCTGACGGCCCACCACTAGGGGGGTTCCCCAGGGCTCTGTTTTAGGGCCAGTTTTCTTTAGCATTTTCATAAATGACTTGGATGTAGGACTAGAAGGTGTTTGAGCAAGTCTGCTGACAATACTAAGCTGGGAGGAGCTGTTGACTCCACCAGGGGTGGAGAGGCCACATAGAGAGATTCAGGCAAATTATAGAGCAATCACCAACCACATGAAGTTTAACAAGAGCATGTGCCAGATTCTGCACCTGGGAAGGGGTGTGCATACAGACTGGAGGTTGACAGACTGGAGAGGAATCCCACTGAAAGGGTTTTTTGCATTCTGAGGCCAAATTGAACATGAGTGTGCCCCGGCAGCCAGGAAGGGCAACTGTATCCTGGGGTGCATCACACATGGCACTGCCAACAAGCTGAGGGAAGGGATTGCCCCACTCTGCTCTGCTCAACCTCAACTCAAGCACTGCTCTTATTGGCTCTTGGCCCGGTCAGAGAGGATCCAACACCTCTGCTGCCATCATCGGCCTCATCCACAAACAACTTGATCTTCTCCCTGGCAGCACTTCTTAACGTAAAGCTACCTGCAATAGCAGGAATAGCACTTTCATCAAGAAATAAGCTGAAGAACTGCTCTTCTAGAGGATTATCAGACGTCAGCATTTGTCAGCTGTATTCAGGATTTAATATCACCTCAACACTACACTTTGTGTCATCCCAGAGTGTGGGCAGCAGCAGTATTTGCAAGCAACCACTGCCTTCTGATCCCAGTATCCAGGCACTGCATCACCTCTCTCCCATCCTTTCCCCTTCCCCTGCACCCACTGCGCTACCTCCTGCATTGCAAAGAGGGATCCCACAGCAATTTTGCTTCATGGCAACAAAGTGCATGATCTTTTTACTGTTCCACTTCTGCATAGCTTCTGCTAGAACGGCTTCTGAGATATTTGTCCAAGCAGCACAATTAGGGATTCAGCACGCCTTTAGTTGTACGTATATGCAGAGTCTCAGACCAGGTAGCTGCTGAGTCCCGGCTGCATCTGGTTGGTTCCAGCATGTCTGGGGCTGGTGCAGGGCTAGAAGCACACCAGGGCCATCACATTTCACCATCCTGTCACTCAGCAGGCAGTAAGCCCCAGTCCATCCTTCTGCAGCTCCACTGCCTGTCCCCAGGTCTGGCAAGTCAGGGAGCATCCAAAGATACAAGGGCACACTAAGTTCTCTTGCCCTGAAATTTTCATATGAAAAAACACATCGCCTATCTTGTTCTCCCACACACATCCCAGATGTGACAACTGTGAGGTCCCAGATGCACAGGAATGGAACCACTCACATTTAAATACCTCTCAGCAGCTGAGACGGTGCACTGTGCATCAGATGCCAATTATGCTCTGTTTTCAGGAGCTTTACGATGTCAAGACTCGTGTTTTCTCTGACCCATAAGCACAAAAATGATTTTTGTCTCCATTTTTCTACCCATGAGAGCGGAGTAGCTCCAGGCTCTGGCACCAGAGGAACACAATAGGCTTCCAGCAGCAGCTGCCCATGGCACTAGGGTGGGCACTAGGGTGGTAGCTCTATGCGGCTTTCTGCTGACCAACTCATTCCAGGAGGAAGAGTGAAGAAGGTTCTTCACCATTAAGTAAAGCCCTGGAAAGCCCAAATGACCCCAAATCTCACAGGTGACAGCAGCAGTGACCTGCGTTGCTCCAGCAGTTCTCTGAGGACAGTGCTGGCTTAGAGTATCCCAGTGGCACAGCTACACCTCCCAGCAACCAATCAAGGAATGGTTTTGTCATCAAGATCCTCCCAAGGGTGAAAGTGCACTGGCAGCAGAGCAGCCCCTGGGGAGATCCTGGGGCTTAGATGCAGATGGTTGCAGAGTCCCACTGCATCCACACCAGTGATGTTTTCCAGCCGTTGGTGTGGATTTGGATGAACAGAGCAGGTGTCCCATGGTGATCTCTGCATCCTGAAGTACCAGGCAGCAGGAAATCAGAACGACGGAAGCTGGAAAACTTTCATGGAGAAGAGATGGTCACTGCTCAGAGGATGAGAAGGCAGATTTCCCTTTGCTGGATGCCCGCTGACTTTCCATGTCAGTATCTTAGCACGCTCGAGACCTACACACCTTAATCCCATACCAGGGTGCACAGCCACGATGCCAGCTCCTCTTGGGGCTGGGCTGCAGGCTCCCTGCCAGCTCTGCTTCCTGCTACAGCCACAGCAGTACCAGAAATGAGCACTTCTTACTTAGGAACACGCATGAGTTGCAGAAATTAAGGAACTAAAGCCCAGTCACCCCCTCATTTAGCCAGCATAATACATGCAGTAGCATAAAGACACCAGTACACACTTCCCTGTGTCAGACTGTCCATATCAACAGATATCAACAAACGAAAGACATCATGTAAGGAAATGATTCCATGTTTCATCCTGTCTCTATCCAAACAAAATAATAATTGCAATGTAGTTTCTTGTAGAATAGTCAAAATGTTTACTACCTACAAATTCAAAGTTCTCTGAACTGGTAACAGCAGGGTGCTTTGATCTTGCTCTGCAGTCTCAGAAGAGGCATTAACTGCCTCCTTACTGCCTTTACATTCTCCACTATTTAACTACAGTGGCTTATGGCCTCAAATTTGCTCCAAGAAAGCACCAACATCACCTCAACTCTGAGGTGAGTTTGTCAAGATAAATTCCTACCATGACATAGGATACCTCTGCCTGCTACAGGCTAGGGCTCCTATTATGCTGTTGCTTGCACACGATGGAGATGGGATGTGCTGGAAGTGTTCTTCCCCCTCTAAGAGAAGAGCTCTCACTAAGTTAGCGTAATGGCTGAAGGACAAAAATTAATACCTTGCTGAAAAAAAGGTTTATCAATGATCGTAACTGTTCTGAAATTGCTTACTATGCTTATAATAACCCGTCATTTTTAAATCCTGCTCAGCTTTTCTCAAAAGTTATTTCTGGAGAAAGTCACTTCCACTGATTTCAAGAAAAATATTCCTGTCATAACTGAATGTCACCTCTACCTTTAAGAGGAATTTATAAACTGGGCCAACAAGACTGAGGCAAAAGCAGACGCTCTCCATCTGTTTCCTCTGTGCTCATCACCAATGTAGACAGCGTAACTGCCATTCTCTTCAGTATCCCCAATACTTCTGTTGCCTGATCATTTTTGTTACCACTTCCCAAGCCCTATGGAACGTGCAGTACAAAGCATTTGCCATGATGCCCAGAACTCAGTTCCAGAATGATCCAGATAACTGCAGAACTACCAATTGTGCAAGTTACTTTGCTTTCTCTAACGATGCCTTACTTTACATTCAAAACTGAACCTGACTTCTCACTGTGATCCATTTAACACAGTTGGTAACATACAGCTGAACTTTCCAGATTTCTCTTAAGCTTCATATTAAAAGCCTTCACAATTTCCTACCTCACTGCTCATTCCTTTATCATTAAAAAAAAATAGTAAAAGGGAATCAGAACTACAGGAAAAAAAAAAAAAAAACAGAATAAAGTTTGTTTGTTTTTTTCCCCCTGGATTTTAGTATAGTATAATAAACTGGTAAACTAATTGGTTACTGCACTGTAGGACATACACATGGCACAGGGCAGCTGTTTCTGGCAAGTAAGCTACTACAACATGAGGACTTTAACCAGCTGTTATCACAAACCACGTATTATTGCCAGTCTCCTGACTCTTACTGGGCTCTGAAATGAAACTTGATTCTCACAAATTATGGTCAAGACTCAGTATCTAGAACACAGCTATCCCAGAAGAAGGAGATAAGAGTTCTTTACTCTTTGCTCTTCAAAGATCTTGATATTTCCTCCAACTTAATTACAGAAGTTCCACCAGTTTCAATAGCACAACTGTTAATGTCTTAAACATCAATTCTGATAGGACATGTAACCTACAATCTGCTTAAGCTCATCCATTTAATTAGTATAATATTAGTGACTTTAGAGAGGAACGTATCCACCTTCTGCTTGGCTTCTTGAAGACAGATTTGTAAAATGGATCTTATTAGAGCACACACCGAACCACAAAGCACACGGCATTCACTTCCCCAAGGATCAGCAGCAAAAGCTCCTTCCTGACTCTCAGCCAGGCTCGGAACAGCTGCCTTTCTTCTTACCTACAAAGGAAGAGAAAAGGCTTTTCAGTGTGCCATATATTTTTCTTCTAAATTCAGTCACTGTACCTGCTGTTGTAAAGGCAGTGTGTTAAAGCAGTGCATTTAGACTGCAGAGATCACCACTGGGTTAACAGCAGCACCACCACTAGCACAACCAAACCCAACCAAGCAAAAAAACCAACCAGTGGCCATGCTTTCTCCTTCCAGCAGCTAAACAAGTCCCTAAGGCTGCTGAAATAGTTACATCACACTAGCATTTAAGAAAGTGAAAGTTATAAGAGCACTTTCATTACTATCAGGCATAATTCCTCATGTGTACTAATGCTGATTTACAACCCAGAGCACACGTGGTGGTGTGGGAGACAGACGTGATCCCTCCATGACATTTCAGAATATAAAGGGTTCTGATTCATCCTCTCCTCTCATCCTTAATGCCACCTATTAACTTATCCACTGGGAGAATATCATTTCTGTTCAACAGTGAGAATCAAATGTCAAGAGCTCTAATACACTAGCGCACTGTCCAACAGCCCGGCCCTGCAAAGATTTAGTCTTAATCTTTACGGTCTGCAAGTACTCTCTTGATTCCAATCAACAGAAAAGAGAAACACATGCACGAGCTTTAGCAAGGCAGAGCAATCTGGAATTAAGAACTGCCACTTTTGTTTTGACAAATCCACAAGACAAAGCATCCAAGGAAAACGTGCAGATCTTTCAACGAGCCTCCTCTGTAGTTTTCCATTCGTCTGTCACCACAGACAAAGCGCTGTAGAATGGTCTGTGCTCTAAGAACTTGAGTGAAAATTAAGGCAACAGTCCTGTCTGGTTTCTGCAGGAGCTGCATTTTGACAAGCTCGCATTTTAAATGTCAGGCAGTATTTAGAGATTTGCTTGGACAAGCACATATATTTTATTTGTCTCAACAAAAGGGAACTCCGCATACTTCCCTCTTCAAGCCTGCCAAATAATTTGACCAGAACCTACTGGATTTTTATGTATTCATACAGCATTAAAGCACCTAACTACTTTTTGAAAACATGCTTATCTTTCAAACATTTTCTAAAATCAATGCATCTTAAAGACTTCTTTAGCTAATAAAACACGTTCTGCCTCAGCCCATTTTTTTTTTTTCTTGTGTTGTCATAACCAATTCCCAAAATACAGAGATGGGCAACATTCTGGAAAAGGGAAGTTCTACCTTATAAATAAAGATGATAACATGCCACTAGAGGCATACTTAAGTTGATGTTTATCAAACTTTTAAATAAAAACTGGTTTCTCTATAGTTGCCTATTGAGTGACAACACTAAATTAAAAGGAATTCCCTCCCGAGTTCATCTAGGCAATGAACACAGAATGATGCTGTCACCTCAATTCCTAACACCAAAAAGGCATGCACATGCTTCTCATTAAGCCTAAAAGAACTTACAGGATGAGCACACGAAGCTTCTGAGGTACACCAGACACCACAGTACACTCACAACTGCAACTGCCCATGTTTGTATTCTTCTCCAATCAAGGAAAAAAACCAACCCTGTGCCACTTACTGCTGTTCACAAAGGACATGAAATGAAGCCGCACAAGTCACCGCGTGCTTACCGTGAGAGCACACCTAAGCCCTGCCCAGGAACTTGTCTGTGTGGTCACACGACAGGAATGTTCCCACCTTCCATTTAATTACTTGGTGCCGACAACTTCATCCTTCCCCGAGGAGCTGAAGCGCTGTCACAGCATTGGTTTGAAGCACCCAAAAATCTGAGATCACCCCGCCAGTGAAAACAAAACTGGAGAGAAAAATTCCACTTCCAGTTCTCAGCGCGTGTTTTTCTTCAAATTCCTCATTTAGCTTCCAGATTCAGTGCTATTGAAGTTAGCTATGGACCCGATCACAGCCCTTAAAGCACCACCAAAATGCACTACAATATTGTTTTATTTAGTTTACAGGGGAGTCTATCAGTACAGGTTGCAGAAAGAAAATGTTTAGTGCTATTTACAATTTGTTTTAAAACTCTGCTCTATACAAATTTAATTCTGATCAGTATGAACAATATTTTTGTAAATCTACTGCATATAAAGCATTTCATCAAAGCAATAACAATGGATAAAATAACCAGATTGCATTTGAATGATGCCAATCATTCAAAAAAAAAAATGATTATATAGAACATCTGTAAGAGTTGAGGACACATAAGTACAGAACACAATGTCAACCTGTGACTTTCTTTAAAGGCTAAAGCTATTTATATGGAATATTGTTCTATTATACTACACGCCAATCTATATTTAACTTCTATAGTTAAGTATTTTATAAGATTTTTATTAAATATATTCTACACATATTTGTAATTTCAGCCAGGAAGAATTCCTCCCCAGTGAAAAAAATATAAAATCTTTTATTTTTTTAATTTTTTAATTTTTTTTATTTTTTTTACAGATTTAGATGAAACTAGCTCATGCTTTAGTGCTGTGCAAATTTCTTTAGCATATCAACGTTTAAATTATTGATATGAAATAAAAGAATGGCATCCTCTTAATTATGTATGCCTTTAAAAATTAGCTTCTGATTTTAATGCAATTGCAAGCACTAATACCAAATGCAGATTACGTAAAGAAACAAAACTAGTACTATGGCAGAGGTTTTTCTTTTTGCTTTTTAAACTTTAATAATTCTTTTTGAAGTCTCTAATGAGTAAGCATGACACTGGACACTAAGGTACAGATGAGAAAGTGACTGAAAAACACCAATTGTCAATATTCAAATACATAAAACTGATTAGTAGATGTTTTCTAACATTTATGCACAATAATAAAAGCCTATGAACTACAGGAAATTACCCCTCCCATATTAAGGCTAGGAAATGCACTCTCTGCACTTGTTTGTGCTGTCTGAATTAAGCACTCACCTAACATACGAGATAAAGAGTGCACACAGTAACGAAAAAGATTAGTTTCATCAGCCCTCTACAGAGTGCTTTTAAATTACAGGCACATCGTTTCGTTTTTGTTTTAGTGAAAATATATATAGTTAGAGTTGGTTTAGTTAGCATTCTGTGCCAGGTCGGCCACCACTCAGGTTGACTCAGGTAGAATTGACTTAAGTTTTTCCCTTGATTTGGCCATAAATGAGATTGACTTTCATTATAGATATACTATTTTCCAGTGTTGCATTATACATTGTAGGTTACTACTAGGTATTTCAAATATTGTTACAGATTGTTGATGAGAAATATGTCAACCATACTTAGTGCAAATTGCATCTAGAAAGCTTGACTAGTTAGATCTGGTTAATAGAGCTTTTTGTGGTAGCAAAATGATTCCTGCTATGGAAAAGAACACATTAAGTTTTCCAGAGATCAAATTCCTTCAAGAACTGTTGTACTGTAGGATTATTCAACAAACAAAAAGCAGGAATTAAAAAAAAACAATGAAAGTGTTCATAGATCTTTCTCTTTAAAAAAAAAAAAAAAAGACTAATGAGACAGTGTTCGTGTAATATTTCAGTTCCATGGATTTACAGACAGGCTCTTCCTACAGGTGTTTGAAGCAAGGTAGGGCCTCTTCTATTCCAGCAGCATGAAAGACAAAGACTATATTACATCACACTTAGCAGGTAAAGCTAAACAGGGTTTACAGGATTACACAGCAATTGCTTTCTCCAGTTTTTTCACGGTTCCTTTGACCTGTGGAGCAAGAAGAAAGTTTTGCTTAGAAGCTGTTTCTAAAAAGATTAGATCGTTCTACTTGTGAACAGAGTATGCTTAAGAGAAGAACGTACTTACCACTTTTTTTTGTACTAAAAATAATGCATATTGTTATTATCTACATGCAAACGTGGAGTATTTTTTAACAACAAAAACTGATGTTTCAAAGGTTTGGTTAAGTCCCCACATTTTATAAAAATGCTAAAACAGAAAGCATAATTTCTTTGTCTTCTATAGATAACTCATACAAAAATATTCTATTATTTCACAAATCCACAAGACTTCTCTGCTGTGAAATAGTTATTAAAGCCTGAGACACGATTACTTTGCCACATATTTGAGTAAGAAACATTTCTAGTGTACAGCTTACCTTGAGAATTTGGTTCTGGCAATGTCTCTCTAGCCACCAAATGCATCACTGTTGTTTTGCCAAAAGGAAGTTTTAATGCTGCAAAAGGAGAAAGGGAGTTTTATAATACATTACAGTAATTTTTTATCAACGGAAACCAACGTTGACCAGATTTGAGTCTGTTCAGAAGCTCATATGTAAGCTTTGAGCTACTTACTATAAAAACATATTCCTGGCAACAGTTTTGTAGATTACCATCTTAGGACGCAATAATAACAACTTAAGCCACGGTGCTCTTAGAAATCATAGAATCATGTCACATCAGAATCATAGAAATGGCCTGGGTTGAAAAGGACCTCAAACGTCATCTAGTTTCAATCCCCTGCTATGTGCAGGGTCACCAACCAGCAGACCAGGCTGCCCAGAGCCACATCCAGCCTGGCCTTGAATGCCTCCAGGGATGGGGCATCCACAGCCTCCTTGGGCAACCTGTTCCAGTGCGTCACCACCCTCTGTGTGAAAAACGTCCTCCTAATATCTAACCTAAGCCTCCCCTGTCTCAGTTTAAAGCCACTCCCCCTTGTCCTATCACTATCCACCCTTGTAACAGCCATTCCCCCTCCTGTTTATACACTCTCTTCAAATATTGGAGCCATAATGAGGTCTCCCTGGAGCCTTCTCCACGCTAAACAAGCCCAGTTCCCTCAACCTCTCCTCATAGGAGAGGTGCTCCAGCCCTCTGAAACTCTTAAAGAAATTTAATCATCCTCTTCTGAGCGAAAGAGGAAGGCTTAGACTCAGGCACTAAGTGCCCTTCATTCATAAAGATGGGAAAAATGGCTATTTCAGCCAACTACAACTGTTAGTTCCGAGACATTCAAAATACCAGCCACCACTGCAAAACTCATTCTTCGAAAACACACTTACATCCATAATGTGGATTTCTGAGATGCAAAGTGTCTGCATCTTACTTCTTAATATTAAATGTGAGGTCACTGCGTGTGCAAAGCATCAAATTTAGAACACAAAGTCAGCTAAGCTACTCCTCGCAATGCTGTCTGTGTGGGTCTTATTAACAAGATCCACAATTCATTCTGCTTGCTGGTGAAACATTTTTTTCCACACTCTGATTTAAATATATCAGTGCAGTGCAGCATCAGGGATTTATCACTGCGCTACAACACTTACCAAGGCTTCTATTCCCCTTGAAATCAAAATATTCACTACTGTTCATTACATTTAACAATTTCTCACTGCCAGGTTCAGTATTAAGAACTTCAACTTTTTTCTCTTTTAAAAGAATTTTTACAAGATTTTTTACATTATTTTAGCTTTGTTTCCTCACTCCTAATCCTACGTACCTTTCTTAGTTATTTTTCTGGAAAATGCAAAGATGTTCTCTCTTTAAGGTTTTATTTCTGATTTATAGAAGGAGAAAAGCTAGTGACAAATAGAAGAACAACAATGGCTTCACCCTAAACATGCAAATCATTTTGACTGCAGTAGAATTTTTCCTCTGAAGTTCAATTTATTACTTCTGTTTTCACACAGAGTGCATCAAATAATTTTAAGTAAATAAATTTATGTCTCGTGGATCTGGGAATAATTGAAGAGAAAATGCTTTTATTCATTTTAATCACTACCGCATAGATAGAAAACCGTGTAGTAAAAGAAACAAACATGATTTGCTCACTACTTGCTTTTGATATAAGTGTAGATACGACATCGGCAATAAAAATGATTTAGCCATGAATGTGAAGGGAAATCAAGTTCTGATCATGACACTGGTGTAACATTCGGAGGCTACAGAGATAAAAAGCAGCTGAAGGAATAGCTTTCGCTAGAAAAAAAACAGATATCTGAAAGCTGGTTAGTATACCTGAGGCCTGCAACTAGAAGCTGTTAACAGCCCGCAGTCTGACAGGA
Source organism: Tetrao urogallus (assembly GCF_951394365.1). Taxonomy (NCBI): domain Eukaryota; kingdom Metazoa; phylum Chordata; class Aves; order Galliformes; family Phasianidae; genus Tetrao; species Tetrao urogallus. The sequence continues at coordinate 20,865,365 of NC_136813.1, forward strand.
TAAAGTATTTCGGGCACTCATCTCTGTGACACAACTGAGAACTCCGCAAAGAGCACATTAAGAGCCTGCTAAACTCAACGTAAATTATTTTCTTCCTTACATAAATTCCTGGGCTCAAGAAAGACCAAGATTTCACAAATTAATCACATTAGGGACATCTTATATAATATGAAGACATTCAAGGAGACTTGATTAGTGAGCCGTGGAGATTAATTATTTACAGTAATCAAGCAAAAAGTACGCTAATTTTTTTGTTAATTTATTTCAGCTAATAGTTTGCATAGTTCACACAAGTTCTTATTAACAATTTCCAACAACTGTTTGCTTTGGAGCACCATGACAGAAAGAAAGCTCCCTAAACTAAGCCCAGTAATCCTTTCTTTGCTATCATCATTGCTCTTTCATTCTTTTGTCTCACTTAAACTAAAGCTTCGTTAATTCCTTTCTCATCTACGTAATTCTGCTTTTATTCCAGATTTTCTAATGTCAGATTTCCCTTCTCACTCTCTTTTTAGTACATGTACAGCACAGGGCAGGATAACTGTCCCTCTTCTGTTCAGATATTGCCTACAGCCACTAACAAAGACAAAGAGAACCATCGCTGACGTATTAACTCCCTAATTATTTCAAATGTATTATTTCAAATGCAAACTGCAGACTAAACATGTAAGTAAAGGATAAAATTTCCTGGAGGCTGAACAAGCAACTCTGTCTCTCTGATTCCCTCGCTCCTGGCACAGGCAGGAAACAGGGTATCTGAAGCACCGTGGGTGGCAAGACAAGCTTTACAGACACTTCTCTATTTTTTTTAGCACTTGTAATGCCATAAGCTTGGCTGCTTCACAGAACTGTAGGGGTTGGAGGGGACCTCTGGAGAACATCGAGCCCAATCCCCTGCCAAAGCAGGTGCCTCACTGTAGGTCACACAGATAGGCATCCAGCTGGGTCTTGAATGCCTCCACAGAACAAGACTCCACAACCTCTCCAGGCAGCCTGTTCCAGTGCTCCGTTACTCTTACCATAAGAGTTCTTCTGCATGTTAGTATGGAATTTCCTATGTTCAAGTTTTAAGCCATTGCTCCTTGTCCTATGGCTGTGCACCACTGAGAAGAGCCTGGCCTCATCCATTTGCCTTCCATCTCTCTTTAGATACAAACATTAATCAGATCCTCTCTTCTCATGCAGTTTTATCTTTCAGATATTGCATACAGCATTTTTAATAAAATCACAGAATTGTAGGAGGGACCTCTAGAGATCATTGACTCCAACCCCCATAATCATTTGATAATCATTTTACTAATCATTTCAACAACATACAACCCACCATCCAGATCAGCAATCCATTATGTTGTCATAGCTGTTATATTTATTCACAAGATTTAGGTGAACATATTTCTTGTGGCAGTCCATTCAGAAAAGGTGGTGAAATAAATGATTCCTTTAAAAAACACTTTTCCATTCTGAAGAGTCTTTTCTTTCAGGTTTTTTTGTTTGTTTGTTTGTTTTTGTTTTTTTCCTGAGGATTCTGCATTTAAAGGAGTCTCAGTTTTCATGCATCAGTGAGGCTACAGCAAGAACATTACTATGTCATCTTAAATGCGATAAAAATGGACTCCTGTTTAAAAAGCCACACCACAGTTCCCTTGGAAACTCTTGTTTCACTAGTTGATAAAGCTTCAGTACACAGTAAGTTCAAATTCCAGTCAACATTTCCTAATCACCTAAAGCAAATAAAACACTAAGTGCTATAGCAGTTACGGAGAGCTGCAGATAGAAAAGCATAATGGAATTGTATTACAGTGGCATAAGAAACTAAATATTGTATTTAACAAGAAAGCTTTTTTCCCCCTACTTTTAAAATTCACGAGTTCACTTCAGGTTATTAGTAGAAACTCTGTAATAATGAAATAACAGCCTTTTCAGGCTGCTACAGGAATTGTTGTTGCTCTTTGAGCTGTTTACCTCACTCCAGATAAATTCATTCCTACTACAATAAGCCACTGTTTTAGATATTATTTTTTATATTTTATTTTATTAAAAACAAGACAGCAGCAAAGATCTTTGAAAAACACTACCATACATGTCAGGTATGTCAGGTGCTTAGGGTAAAAACATGATGATTCAATCGCAACGCAGGAGTGATTGACAATGAACTGAAATGCCCAGAACCAAAGCATTTAGAACACGGGGTTTGAGAGAAGGTAAAAGTCAACAGCACACAGCTATTATTTTTCAGCATAGCTTGTTCAACAAATGCTCAAGTCTGCTTCAGGTTCAGACAGATATCAGTGAAGAGAACAAGCACTAGCAGTTAAAAACAACACCCACAGGTGAATGGTAAAGAAAACCCCCTGGAAAATGTAAGGCAAGATCCACGTCTGTAATTGCAGACATGATCCAAGAGTTAACACTTGTCTTTCAGCCTTTCTCCAACCACTATTAGCTACGTACATTGGCACCAGCTAAACATACAAATTAAAGAGTGAATAAAAATCTCAGATTTTCCTTTAATTGACAATGATCTTTCCAGTGCATATAGCAGCATTAAAAATTGATTTATATGAGGACAAACCTATTCTAAAAGTACATCATCAGCCAATGTCAGTAATGGTAGGCAATGAATCAATGGCAGTATCGTTCCAATCACTCCATAATGGAAATACCATCATAAGCAGTCCAGAAATATTCCTTCCTGGTTCAGAGGAACTTCAGAAACATTTCATTAGTGATTTTGTATTACATTATCTTCTCTGTATAGCAACCAAGCAAACGCATGAACACCCAGAGAAGGTAAGAATGCTTATTTTTGAAATGGCTTGAAGAGAATATATTCATTGCAAAAGTTGCTATTAACTCTGCCAACTTTTCAGAGATAAAGGGAAAGATCTCTGTCACAACTTCGTGTCACATCTCCACCCAAGAGAGCCATCTAAAGAAGTACATAATTGCAGAAAAAGTTGCCACAAGGGGGCATAATTGAATTGCATTCTCTGAGTAGATGAAGTGGAGCCATTTACTTTTATTTTCACCTAACCATGCAGTTGTATCCCTGGGAGAGCACTGGACAGCAAGAATGCTGCCCCTCATTCTCATTCATAGGGTGTCTGTCTTCATTGCACTAAGGTTTAAAGCACTGTTTATTCACTTATCATAATCTTTATCCAATATTTTAAAACACTGAAGGTTTATGTAGTAACTTGCTCTCAAATCAGGGTAATAAAAATGGAAAAAATATTCCATTTGGCAAGGCAAAAAATAAAAGCAGCGTTACCATTTATTTCTGCAGGAGTCTAAACTGACCAGTTGGTACATCCCAAACTGTAACAACTAGTCATAATAGAACAGAAAAACACAAGATAAGATGCAACATGGCATTCCATGCCGAAGGAAAATAGTATAAAGCAAATCATACCGTGATCACGAACAGGAAAGTAATATTTACTGCACTGGAAAAAAAATAGTAATAATAAAAACGCTCTTTGCCTTGCTATAGCATGGATAATGAAAATTACTTTCATACCTCCTAGTGTCACATTGCCATGAAGAAACCTCCCTTGATAAATAAGCCGCAAGATATTTGGACTGCTGACTTGTTCCTCTTCCCAATCTGAAAAGTAAGAGAATTTTCAGTTATGTTGCAGTAACACCTCGTTATTTCTCCCACCTTCTGAAAGAAAACCAGGTACAGGACTCTCCTGCATGAAGCACTGCAGAGAGCACAGACTAAAGATAGACAATTCAACTGAAATGCATTCTTAAACTTACTTGACACTAGGCACTGAAACACTTAATTGCATGCCTGCAAGTGTAAGTAGTATTAACTTATCTCACCGACCGCATGAGACAGTTAAGATGCATATATACAAATCCTGAACAACATACTTCAAGGGCAAGCTGACTCCTGTTTACATTGATGCTTAATTCTGCCAAAACTGCCTCTTTCCTCCTTGCACATCTCAGGGGGTTCTCAGGCCACACTCATCCTCCCCGCTTTGCTGTCTAACTGGAGCCTTTCTCCAGCACTGAGAAGGAGCTGCATCCAGCACTGCATGTGACCGGCCATTTGAAACAGGGCTCCCAGATCACAGAACTGAGCAGACTGTGGGCTGCTCAGCGGCGCTCGATGCCGACCAGCTTGAGCCAGTTCCATGTCCAGAGGCGGCAGGGAACTGAACAGCCCAAACAGTCACTGCAGGAGGCCGAACAGAGGGCTCTCACAGAGGAGACATTTACTGGTATGTTTTAAGGAACGTCTCCAAGAACAATCTGGGGATGTTTTTATGGAGCAAATAGCAATTCGGGAAAAACAAGCATACGTTTTCCTATAATGCATTTCCCATAACTCCTAGGCCGTAATAAATCATTTATAAGCTGAGATGATCATTTCCTACTCTTTCACTGTTCCCTGTAAAAATATGAACAAATACATCTGCACTTTGCTTTTGGAATAAATATAAAAACCTTTAAATGTTGCATTTAAATGGGCTCTTTGGGAGCAGCCTCTTCTGTCTCTCAGCTGACCAGATATCTGCTAACAGCTGCTCACAAATGTGCTCTTTTGCAGCTTTTGTAGTGTTTGTATACCAGAATGAATATTCAGCAGGGGATGGTGACCGAAGACAGAGGCCAACCTGTTAACTGGGAACATACAATTAGCACACAAACAGCGGCAAGGCACCACAAAAGGAGGACTGAAAAGGGAAAGGGGGAAAGCAGTGGGCAGCCGGTGGGAGCATGAGGGTGGCCGGGTGGGTAGGCAGGGCAGCAGCTGTAGGGTCACCGGGTGCAGGCCTGGGCTACGAGCTTCGATGAAACTTGGCAACCAGAGCCATTTCAAATACTGCCACTCATCTGACTCAACTGTCTGGCAACGAAAGCACGTGCCATTTCTGCTGCGCTGGGAGAGGGGGTAAGCTAAGGATCGGAATTATCACACTGCCAGGAGAAACTACTTTTTGGAAGGTACCAGGTTTACATAATCATATTTACTCTATAGCATCTGAACTGCACAGAGACTCTGGCTGCAAAGATCAGCCAATTTACAGTACCATAGCGATACAGAACAGCAACCAGAAGACAACAGACTGTATTTTGGCAGAGGTATTTTCTCACTGTTAACCTGCCAATTTACCCATCTTTTTAATTCTTGCTTCTTGGCTTGCAATCTGAAACATTTCTGACACTATTTCAATTTTCAAATTCCAACGATGACTAAGTGAACCAAGGAAAAAATATTTACCTATGACTTTTAAAAAAATTTCTTCTTATTAAAGCTTAACAGATAATTCCTGAACAAAACATCTTTTAAAGTTATTTAGAAGAAAAGGGATGCAAGGAAACAGGAAACCTACCTATATTGTATACATGGATATTAACTTAGCATTCTCCACTATGAGCCAGGAAATCCTTAATCAACAATTGCATTACCAAAGGAGGAAGAGAAGCTTGGCTTAAGTTCGCTAGCATGTGACTAAAGACACTTCATGGTTGGTTTTTTCCCTCCCCACAAGATCATGACAAGTCACAACGACAGTAAAAACAGTGATTTCATATCCTCTCCATTTCAAACACACTTTTGTCCTCGTTCGGGTTTCTTAGTCCTATGGCACAGAGGAGTGCTCTCACTCAAAAAAAGCTGATAGGCTAATAATGTATATGAAAACCTATACACTTTCCCCAAGTAGTTTTTTCCCCAGTCTTTTAAATTGCTGCTATCCTTCTTCGTGCAGGCAATTAAATATTCATGAAGAAGATTCAGAGTGCTCCCGAGGGATACCAGGTAATCGAACTGATGCTTCCCATGCCCAGTTCTGTTTTTCATTTGCTTCAAGATGAGATTTTAAAGGCTGAGTTTCTTCTCAAATATAAACCAAGTCTGCAACTTTCAAGCTCTTCACGTGGCAGTAAGAGCAGATCATATTAGAAACATATCTGAATAACAAAATACTATCTAACTTTCAAATATAAGCCAATAATTGCACCTTTGATGCTGTTCTGTTAACTTACATTATGGTTACCAAAACCAGTGCCCTTTACTGGCTTTAAACATTTACTGATGTAAAGGAGAGCTGAAGCAAACCCCTATCACTCAATGCTACAACCACTCAACATACTTGTTTTGCTGTAGTGGCATAAAATCACTTCAATTATTATGACTTCCCTTGTTATTCAGTATTAGTTCATATATTACTTCACATGCCTAAAGTAATGTTTGACAAAGACCTCCTAATCAAATGCCCCAACACAAGACCAAAGCAAAAAGTAACCCTTCGCTTCTGAACACTGCAACATTTTGCCTTGCATCTAAAAAGGCATCATACAGGCTTTAGACTGCAAGATCCCATGTTCAGAAATAAACTTTATAGACTCACATTAAAATATGTACAGCAGCTACAAATACGTGACATTAACCAGACTTCTTAGCGTAGAAGTGTTGTGTACCTAATATTTCAGAAGACAATAAGCCTCTTCCTTCATTATTTATTTTACTAAATATATTGTGCTACAATAATGCTACATCCCAGCAAAATGAGCAACCATAAAAACTCCTGTTCTTACTGACCTGAAAGATTGCAAGCTTGAAGTCTAAAATACAGATTATCAACATTAACTTTTTGGCACAGTTTATTATCCCAATTCTGTGATAAAGACACAACAGAAACAGATATCACAGTGTTGTAGTCTTGTGCATATAATAGTCTTTTTCATCATCAAAATAGTAACCCAGATGAAATCCTGTACCAAAGGAAGCATTTTCTTTCATCATATGCAATGCTATGTCTGTGCTTTGGCTATTTTCCCATGAAATCACACTCAGGGAAAACAGCAGCACTTTGTCTTTATGGAACTGTTCACATATGTGAATAATACACCTTAGTCTTCAATTCCTGCACAGCACCAAATATATTCATATAAACACTCTTAGTTCCCTCTCTGTCTTTTAATTCCTCTTAAAATGTTCTTTTATACTTTGTTTTTCCCCAGGAAAATATTAATGCAGATCTTCCCACGATAAGGCAGTAAGTGAGAAAAACTTGAGACTCAATACCACAAATGTGTTTCTGTGATACATCATGTTTTCCACTAGCTCTCCTCGTGTAAGTAGCTTTGTATCCCCAGCATTTCGAGGTCTTCCATTTATCATATCCTCTACCAAAATCAACCAAGAAAAGTATCTAAAGATAAAGAAGTAACTTCAGTCTGGGAAAGTGAGTTTTAGAAACAAAGAAGAAAACAGTCAAGACATCTAAATCTAAGAAAGGCAAGATGACAATTTTACTTTATATAAATCTGAATGCTGAGAACACATTTATTAGCACTTCAGTGTGAAAACAGAGGGAAGAGGCACACAGCTACTTACCCATCGGCCAGTTGTCATACACATGTTTTGCAATATCTGCAGCAGAGTCATTTGGTGAGAACAAGAACTCTTTCGTTTTTCCGCTTACCAAGATGAGGCGCAAATTTATCTGTAAATAAAATGCACTATTAGGAAAAGAACTGGACAAAGCTTAATCATATATATTTTTAAACAAATTACTAAAATTTGTCATTGGTTTTGGTAAAAAAAAAATCCCAAAGTGATCTGACAATATGCTCAGATGGTGTTAAAAACTGGGACAAACTAGGAAGATAAAATTTTAACAGCTGACATTTCTGATGTTGAACACCAGAAGATCGTGATAGGTAATGACCAAATTGAGGGCAACACTGGAAAACCCTTTCAGCAGAGTACGAAAGAAGTCTGCCAAGAACCACTAGCAACACATCACCTTGAATAAAAAGAAAAATATAAACTTGGAAAATTAACCTGTAGACATAGCACTGAAAAACTTGCATTTGAATAGTCTGTGCACTTAAGTAAAAGACCTCCAGTACAATATTTATTAGCCCAGATATTTCACCCACTGCATCTCCTACAAAACACTGTGGAATCAAACAGCATTCTTTCTTGATCACAGCTGCCATGGAACTCTGTCTTCCAAAAGCAAAGCTTTTTTCTTCCACTGCCACATTGCTACAAGCAAAATTGTTGAGATCCACATGCAATACAGCAATACAACATATCAGAGTTGTTTCAGATTCTTAAAATGGGATTTCCTTTATCTAACCATCAGCACCTTCAGGTATCATTTCTCTCTCTTCTATGCATATGGAATACATTTTTTTTCCATATGGCATTAAGATAACTCATATAAAGAGCCTGTTACGACACTATTTGCATTGCAAAAAAAAATTAGACTTGAGTTCCACAAGCAACTACTAGCAAGGATCACCAAAATATCTCCGTAACCAGCACATGCAATGTCTAGGACAAGTAGGAATCGAATCATGTCAAGTTTTGGCCTACAAGCCTGAATTCAATCAACTTTTAGGAAGGCCTCAGCAACCAAACTGCTCAGACACCTTCTCAGATCAAACTCTCATGTTGCATCCCACGTTCACAAAAACTTTTCTTCTTGGAATTATTTTTTGTTGGAAATCGGGAAATTCTTCTTCTAGTTCAAACACAAAAGGAATAATTTATAGTGAAGACCAAACTCTCAAGACTTCTGCAGTGTCGAATATCTCACTGACAGCCCTGCCTCATCTGTCCATTTTTCTGGTTATTTCCAAAGCCTAATCTATCTTAAATGCTTTGGCTTGGATTCATTTCACCTACCTTAGAGAATCCAGTAGCCAAGTTATGGTTTCCATCACACTACACACTTCATCAAGGCTATCTCACCAAGCACTGTGTGCGCTACACTACTATGGGCACTACAACTTAAGAAGGACATCAAACTATTAGAGAGCGTTCAAAGGAGGGCTACTAAGATGGAGAAGGCTCTGGAGGGCAAGGAGTGTGAGAAGCAGCTGAAGCCCTGTTGTGCTCAGCCCAGAGCAGGGCAGGCTGAGGGGAGGCCTGATGGCGGCTGCAGCTCCTCACAGGGAGCGGAGGGCAGCGCTGAGCTCTGCTCTGTGTGACAGCGACAGGGAACGGCATGGAGCTGCGTCAGGGGAGGGCGGCTGGGGGTGATTAAGGAATTATCACACATCGAGTGATCAAGGAATTATTTCCAAATCTCACCAAGATTTAGTAGCGAAAGTAGACCAAGACTCACTATTCCCGTTGACTCCAAAGAATTGCAACTTCAAGATCTATGACTACATTTAGCAATGGTCAGGCTATGCCCACTTGTATTTTTGCTTATATCGTCTTTCAGTTGAAATAGTTCCTCCCAGCCCCTCAGCAGTCTCCACCTGTGTATTTAAAGGCAACATGCAGACGAGTTCTTTAGTTGGACTGCACAAGACACGCTCTCCAAGCTTACTCTGATGAGACACCATTTCCCCCATTCACCTTAGCTGCCTGTCTCTCCACACGCTTCAGTATTTCTTCCTCTCCACAAACCAGACGACTATTTCGGAAGTGTACCAAATAACGTCTCACCCGCTGCTGCTTGTAACACCACCTGTAATTTCCTCCATCTACTGGAAACATCCTCTGTGACTGCCTCCCAAGAATACATAGACCTCCTTCATAACCGCTCCACGCCGTTAGTTCAATCCCTATGTAGTCCAATCCACCTTCATCCTTTCCATTATTTAGCCTCAGATCTTATAATTGACATTTGAACTGTAATGCCCTAGAGCTCCAAATTTCATCCCACTCGTATTGCTCCCAGTGAAAGGAGGAAGGAGCCTGGTGTTGGCAAAACCTTATTTTGCGCCACAAAAATATTTGAGATCTCCCCAGTTTCTGGGCCCGAGTCCTATGAAATCACCCACACATTTCCATGCAACCATTCTTTCTATGGAGAGAAGATTTTTTGAACTTTGAGTCATCCACAATTTTAGCAGCAACATCCTCTATGTGTACCCTTGTAATTAAAGGAGTAACATGAAGTAAGACTGGTCTAAAAATTAATCCACAGAAAATCCTGTAATGAGCTCTCTTGACCCAGCTTCCCCCCAGCTCTCAGTTCCTTTATGTTAGGCCCTTATGAATTCACATTTTCTCTCTTAAATCCTAGTTTCTCCCATTTAACCAACAGTTTGCAATCTGGCATCACATCAGTTGCTATGTACGTATTCAGATCAAACTATAAAAATTTCTATTTAGAAAATCAACTCTTTTCAACAAAAGTCAGATTGCCATCATCTGGCTTTCAGAAGTGCAGCGTGCTGCCTTCCACTCCACTTTCTCTATACCTCATTATCTTTAATTATCCTTTAAGCGTTAACGCATCTCATTACAACCCCAACAGACTGCCAAAAATTTAGGAGGTTTAGACTGCGTCACAAGCTGTTATTGTACTAGGGAATGGGCTGCCTGTTTAACAAACAAACAAACCAACCAACCCCAAATATTCAGCAGTGGTGTCTGCTGTGCACACTCGTAGATAAAATGAGAAGCTTTCTTCCCTAGCAGCTTTCCTCCATCTTCACCTCCCCACAACATCTATGTCCCTTATTCTTGACCATCTTGTCCCCTCTAATCAAGCAGTCGCCCAACTCCGAGTTTATGCATATTATAAAGGATTTATATTCATTTATCAGTATGTAGTTTATCTGTGGTGGGGTTTATATGTTCTGAAAATGAGAACACCTTCCTAGGCAGTGAACATTTCTACCACCAAACTACCAGCTCCTTAGAAGTTTGGGCTCTGGATCCTACAAGGAGATGATTGAAGACGACAATATTCAAAGAATATTAGTCATAGTACTTAAAAATATTATTAGGATACAGCATTAATATAGAACTGAAGCTGTTCTTCAGCTAGCATTACATTAAGGAGACTTGTTTCTTTTTACTTTCACTGCTGAGTTTCGAAATTGCCAAGCACACTGAAGTGAATGCAGAAAGGAGAAGAACATCGTACAGAAATAACTAAAATTGATGTTGCTTCCTATGAAGTTTGATTAAATCTTACTTCTGCAGTTAATATACAATGCAAAAAAAAAAAAAAAAAAAAAAAAATCAATAAGCTCAACACAAGCACCAGGAGAAAAAAAAAAACCAACAATAAATATTAGCAGTTCCTTTCCCATCCCAAGATAGATTTTCTAACAGTGCTGCAGAATATTTCTTATAGCCTATCAAATACAAAAGGCACATCAAGATAAACTAATAATTCTACAGGATATACTATAAAATAAGTAAGCCAGGAGAGGAATATTTTAATTTTTAAAAAATTACCATCAAGTATTAGCAAAAGCCCAAAATAAATCTTTAAATCAGTAAAACAAATGTGCATGAAATGCAGGGAAACAGCTGCTCTAATAAAAGCTTAAAGTATTTTCTTATTTATAGTACAGCATGCCACTGACATGGAGTTTGCATGTTTGTCTATATATACACATATACACGCATAGAAGATAAATATACCTTTGTATTTCTATTTCTTAATCTTGGCTTGAAGGAATCTTAATCCTCAGTTGCACATCACGTTACCTCCAAGAGTTTGAAGCACAGAATCCCAAAACTTGCCTTGAAATTTAGAGTCTCGTTTTGATCCTCTCAGGAGCAATAGGAAAAGTTAATTGCTTGCAACTGCTGCACTTCTTATTCTATGTGTCTGAGAATTCTACTTCAAACAAACTGTAGGGGAATCTCAAACTTTTTGGCAAAATGTCACAGATGAAAGTCCACATCTAAAAAGAAATGCATGTGTGCACTTATTTAGTGGAAACAGAAAAATCTTGGCTCAGTAGAGAAATTTTGACACGGAAGCAGTCAATTTAAAACGTTGAAGTTACCAGATGATTCTTAATGCTTTTAGCCACAGTTCTATTTTCTGTGTTAGAAATTTTCAAGCAACTTGCACATTTCAAGATAATATGCTTACAGCCCCTCCTTCCTAGCTGAAGGAGTTCTGGTGCTACAATACTCCCAAAGTTCTTCTGGCCCTGACCAGTTTGCTCATTCACAGGGAGTTGACAACTGTCCTGGCTATAGTCTACCAAAGGAAATTCCAGGCTTCTGTTACAGTAAACTGAGTAAGGGTCACAGACTTGCATATCCACGTTATAGCAACAACTGCTAGTGAAGACATTAGCTCAGAAGAGTGACGGTCTCAGAAGCAGGATGAAATACAACTTGTGGACGATGTCCCCTGCGTAGGGTTATATAATTGTCCATTCTGTTCGTGATCTCAAGCATGCAAACCTTGTCCTCTCCCCCTGCGCACCACAACCAGCACAGATTTCATAGCCACAGCTATAGTAACCACCACACCAGTTGCATTACAGACGTAGTAAAAAAAATCAGGATGCAAGACTTCACACTGTAAACTGGAAAAAAAAAAGAAAGAAAAAAAAAAAAGAGGCACAGAAGGTTGTAATAACAAATGCAACTTCTGGAACAAAAATTTGAGTCACGTACATGCAGAAGCAAAGAAACCTCACAGCTAAAGTTGAAGGAATGCAAGGTCTCATCACTAAGAAATGGGAGATTTGCAGCCAGAATACTTCTTGATGATTGAGTGACTCTCACCTAAATGAGTTATTTTGTTATTAATTTTAGGCTCTAGTAGCAGCTTAAGATTCCTCCCATCTTATAGATAAAACACAGAAGAGCCTCAATATCACCATACATGATACAACCTTGCATTAAACATCTTTTCTTCAGCATGCAAGACTATTTTCCCCCTTTTCTTAACAGATATGAACTTTTAATTAAATAATGGGCAGGAAAGGGAAAAATAGAGACAACAGCATTCAGAAATAGAGACTGATGCGTCACTTTTCAAAATCCTACTTCATATTTTTACAAGAGAAGTTTGTTCTTCCAAAGATGCATCAATGCTAGATGACTCCAAAAAAGCTTCTCCAAAAAGAGAAACCTGCTCAATTTCTATTTTACTAACTGAATTCCACCAGATTCATTTCAAAGACTAATCCAAACCTGACCAAGACCCTAAATGCAACAGCAGCATTATCCAAACCTGACCAAGACCGTAAATGCAACAAGCCACATCTGTAGGAACCTGCGAGTTCTTGACCCCCATTCTCTCCTAAGGTAGGTATCTCATGCAATCTCCTCTTTAAATGTATCCTCCTGGATTTAACTATTTTAATTTTCGTTTTCACTGAGAGGATGCTCCAAATCCTGAGCGTCCTATGGAGTGAAACATTCTTTTAATTCTCAGACCACGTTCATTCTTGGACAGGCTACATCCACTGGTGTCAGATTTATTTAGGGCTTTAGTTATAATGGCATGGTTTATTTCATTTCTTTCTTAACCCCCTTGAGATTTTGAGAGCTTTCTCCTCCATCTGCAGACAAGGATACCACCAAAATAAAAAAGCAATGGTTCTCCTCATTTACAGCCTGGTCCTGGATGCCATCACTGCCTTCAAAGCACCTAAGCACATCAACAGAGGTTAAGGAACTGGCTTTGATTACCATAGAAGCACCTATGCACTTCCATGGAAATTACCAATGTGATGGTTATTTTGCAGAGGTACATGACAGAAGGTCAAGAGTCTTAAATGGGAGCAATAAGAAGAAAAAAAATTGCCCTGAAGATATCAAAGCTGCAAAAGAGGTAACCCAGGGATGTGAGCTGTCTTGGTGGTTCTCAAGACCTGAATAACAAAGCCCTTGGCACCCCAGTCTGAATTTTGTCCAAATCTGGTGGTGACCTTGCTTCCAGCAGGAGGCTGGGCTGCAGACCTCTTACATTCCACTTCAGTGTGCATATATCTCAGTTTTGATTTACCCTTCTTAAACACGCGTGATTAAAATTGTACATGGGGTCTCAGGGAACATCGTCGTGAACTTACAAAATGATGAACTTACCATAACCCCCTTAAATCTACCACAAATGCCTTTCCATCTTCTGTATGAAGACCAAAACCATCTCATGTTTGCAATACCGTTCTCTAGCTCAATCAATTCTATGACACAAAACTTCAAACCCACATTACAGAATGTTGCATTTGATAATCCATAATGTACAGGATATTTTAATATTAACACAATTAACCTTGTTATTAATTCAGTCTTCCAGATAAGTCAGTCTTTCTCATACAATGGCATGATCTGCTTCTCCACTACTAATTCCTTCAAATTTTCATTCCATAAATTTCATCAGCATACTGACCCTGCTCATGTCAGGGGTATAAATGAGAACACCATGAAGAAAGCTGGTCCCAAGATGAATCTTTAAAGAATTCCACTGAACACTACTGCCAATCTGACACCTGCACACCCAACACTCCATCTCGCATCTCCTGCGCCCAAGGCTCCCACTCTATCAATTCTTGTCTTCCCAAATGAATTCCTTCCTATGCAACATCAACCTCTGACTGAATTCCAGATAGGTTACTCCTTCTGCACTTCTGAAAAACATAAATCTACCACAAAACAAACATAAAAAACCATCAAGATAATACATCTGTTATTATGTAACTTGGGTAAACAAAAATCATGAATTTTGTTTCTTTATGTTTCTCTGCTCTTTCTCAACATCCTTATTGAGGTGGCAGTCAACTTGCAATCAATCAAATATATTAAGCCTATGAAGCCTCTGACTTGAAGAAACACCAAGCCCACAAATTCTTCAAAAAATACGCTCCTTATACTAGCCTCATACACTTAATTAGCATTTACACAATTTGAATCCAAAGTCTTTATGTAGGATCCTACTTTGTTTATTCTTCCATTTGATTTAAACTATATCAGCTCACGACTGTTGGATCTAATGTCAGTATTGCTGAATAGAAATCTAGTTGTTATAGGAATTGAGATTTAGGTACATAAGGTAAGAAGAAAGTAAATGAGCAAGGATAAGTATGAATTTGTAGCCCATTGAATCAAGCATTCTCATGAAAGAGAATCAAGAGGTCCTTGATTCTAGACTTCATTTCAAGGGTTTCAAGGTAAGATAACACCATATTTCTTCTTCAGCACATTTCTAAACATTTATTTTCACTAGATGCTTTACAGGAAATACAGGTAATTACTAGCTGCACTTCCTTCCTTAACTGAATGCCTAAAATGTATACCTTGTAACAGTCAGAATCCCTTCACTTAGTTTTAGATGCACAAAGATGCATCTAGATTAGATCTAGTTTAGATGCACTCCCCTATGAGGAAAGGCTGAGTGAACTGGGTCTGTTCAGCCTTGAGAAAAGGAGACTGAGAGGGGACCTGATCCAGGTCTATAAATATCTAAGGTGTGGGGGGCAGAATGGCGAGGCCGGACTCTTTTCAGTGGTGAGTGGAGACAGGACAAGGGGAAATGGCCAGAAACTGGAGCATAGGAAGATCCGCACAAACATGCGCAAGAACTTCTTTACAGTGAGGGTGACGGAGCACTGGAACAGGCTGCCCAGGGAGGTGGTGGAGTCTCCTTCTCTGGAGATGTTCAAGACCTGCCTGGATGCCTACCTGTGCTACCTGGTGTAGGGAACCTGCTTTGGCAGGGGGGTTGGACTCGATGATCTCAGGAGGTCCCTTCCAACCCCTACAGTTCTGTGATTCTGTGATTCTGTGAAAGCGGTCTTTGCCCTTACAGTTGCCTTGCAATGGTAAAATGGACACAGGACATGAAAAGCAACAGAAATGTCCTCGTGGCATGACAAAACTCTGAAGTTTCACTGCCAGCTGGCAGGCACACCTGCATGACTCATCCGAAGCTGCACCACTTGTAAAAGCAGGATGACTCCAGCACGAGGCCACAGAAGTGCGATAACATCCTACACCACTCTGTTCAAGATTAATGGGAACTCCATTACCAGTAGCAGTTACATACTCATCTTTAGATCATTAAAGGAGAAGCAAATACACTCTTATTTGTGAATGGTTTATTCAAATACAGACCGGCTAAGACAACTTTGCACTGCTAAGAGCCATGCAAATTTCAGAGAATTCTGAAGTGAAGGGAAAGAAAACCAAAACAAAGCATGATCAAATTTTATTTGAAGGTGGAAAAAGCAAAATCCTATAACCATTTACTTTGGTAGCTGGGATAGAACAAGCTGTTTCTATAGAAACCAGGCCATTCTTGAACTTAACACTCAGTCATACTTCATCCATTCCCTCCCTTCAGTTCAAACAGCAATGGAACAATAACAATACATTATCCAGGGTTATCTTTTAAGCAGCAGTATTTAGAAGCATCTTTCC
This sequence comes from Tetrao urogallus, assembly GCF_951394365.1. Classification (NCBI taxonomy): domain Eukaryota; kingdom Metazoa; phylum Chordata; class Aves; order Galliformes; family Phasianidae; genus Tetrao; species Tetrao urogallus. The sequence goes on from NC_136813.1 coordinate 20,881,482, forward strand.
TCAAGTTAAATTACTATTTGGATCATCGCAAATCACAAGTAGAATGCCGCAGATTCCAGCTTCACAACAGAGTCCATGTGTCATTTACTACGTTCATTATAAGCATTCTAAGGAGAAGGTTCGGGGTTGTGTTTGTTTTGCCTTTTGCTGTTTTTATTTTGGTTTTTTAGTTGGTTATTATTATTACTTTCAGCTTTTTGTGGTTTTTTTGGAAGTGGGACCTGGAGCTAGTTAAGAATTTTAAGTGAAAATCACTTTTAACACAAAAGCAAAACCAAAACAACATTTTCTTGCAACAGACTATACAGCAGTGAAACCTTTTTCAGTAATTGGATCAAGTAAGAGCCACAAACGCCCAGTCAAAAATAATTCATCTCCTAGTAGCTGGAGATAATGGAGACTCAGAGCAAGACCTATGCTGATAACTCATTAACTGCAGACAGGACAATTCACTGTGCACACGCAAAACAGATTTCTATCACCTTTTGAAAGAACTGCCTAAATCCATTGCAATCATAAGGTGTGAATTACAAGATATGGAAGAGCATGCTTGGGAACTGTGATGTAATATAAATTGGAAGAAAAATAGGAACAGGGAGATAACTACATGGCAACCTAGGCTGGTGTTGTGAAAAAGCTCATCCTTTCAATGCAGTGCTGGAATAAATCTATTATCATTTTGAAATCATTCAAAATCATTTTGACTCAAGCAAAAAACAGAAGAACAGACGCATTAAAAGCTAACATCAAATTTTGGTAGACATTACTTCAGTGATCGCGTACCACACAGAGGTCGTCATTTCAAAATACGAGAGTGAATTAATAGTTTAAAAGTGCACCAAGTTACGATGCATACATGAGAAGCTGATGCTTGAAGACCCCTTAGCTCTGGTACTGCTTCCAGGAGAGACTCCCAGGGATCTGCCCCACGCTGGCCTTAAGCACCACGCAGAGGGGAAGCAGCAACACACACAGGTTTGTGTGAGATTCTTCAGGATGCATACAACATGTCCTGAAGATAGGAAACAGAAGATCATTCCCAGCTTTGTTTTTTTATCAATTGGGAAAGACAGTGAGTAGGAACATGAAGACATCATCTGTTTCTCTTGTTTCAATCTCTGTCTCCCTAAAAATACCAGCTAGTGACACACATCCCAGCATCTGACTCCAGACTTTAAGAGCAGCATCAGTGCCATCTGTGTTCCCCTCCTGCCGTGTTTTCTCAAAGCTGACACTGGGTAAAGCACAGCAACTTATTTTCACCCTCTCGTATCAGTATATTTAAAGCTTAGAAGTTCATTGCCCATGAATAATGATAAATCCAAAGGAGAGTAAGAGCCTAGAGTTAATTCTGACCTAATTTAACATCTGATCTGAATTGTTCTATAGAAAGAGCACTTACATGGTATTTTTAAATTTTGTTTAGGACTGTTCAGTCTCATTCTTAAGACAAGAAATGCAAGACCATCAAGTCTGTGAATGCTTTGTTTTGTGAAATGCTTAACAGCTCAGATTTGAAATAAACAGTACTGCTGCTGCTAGCAAAGGAAGAAATACAATTTCAAGGAATAGCTCCATTAATAGCTGCTTTTGCAGGTCCAAGTGGTGTATAGGTACCTCACATCCCTTCTTGATCCCCAATTATTTTTTTCCTCTTTAACCAATTTTACGGGTCTAAATTTTAATTTAACTCACGTTCCTACAAGTTCCAGATGCAGCTGTTCCATGGTTACAAAGAATAAAGAAAAATTAATGGTGGGCTGGGGAAAGCATATTGAACGGTCTGTTTGTGCACTACGAAAACACAAAGGCAGAAATCTTTATTTCCTGCTGCATAATGGAAATTTCACAAAACGTGGCCAGTATCAATGGACTCGGAGGTATTAGAATTTTATAACAGAATAGGTCAACAAGAGCATACACAGAGCTGAAAGCAATCTCTCAGTTACAGTCTGGACAAACACGTACCGGCTTCAATTTATCCAGAAATTAAGTTCAGTAAGAAAAAAAAAAATGAATGAGAGAAATCATTTAAAAAGAAAGAAGAAGCTGAACATTTCAAGAAAAATGCTATTAACTAGAAGCAATCAAATGAGCAATATAGCAAGCAACACATGGCCATAGGCATCATCTACTTCTGCACACTAATTTTCAGGAAAGAAAACTGAAGCTCTTCCCAGCAAATTTCATTACTTCTGAGAAGAACGCTCACTCATCTTAATTCAGCACAAAAAGACAGATTGATAAAAATTACCACAGGAGATAGACAGGCAATTTATCAGTAAAAGGCAGCATGAAGACTTCCTATAACACCCCAATGATTTTTACAACCTTAGAACCTGGTTTTGGAGTAAGGCTACACAGAAAGAAGCTGGTTTTGCAGATATCTTCCTCCTAGATGGAATCTAAATGGTAGATTGTATAAATACTATCTGCAAACCCTGTACTTAATTGCAGTGCCTCTGACGTACTGTTAACAGCATCAAAACTCTATAATTCAATAGGTATTGTATGAGGAAATTGAATGTTCATTTTTCACTTTAAGTTATTTAAATTTTAAACATGTATTGGGTTAATCACTATTGCAGAACTCCTAGACCTTGCCCTTCTCCCTACTCCCACTTATCCCCAGGTATTATGTGAGGCAGCAACAGTAATTAAGAACAACTTCAATATTAGTCTATCAGTTCTTCAGTTTTCACCAAGACAAGTAACCAATTCAGAAAATTCCTTCAAAAAAAAAATAATAATAATAATCTTCTAGTATATGGAAAAAAAACCCTGCATTTATTTTAAAAGGGAAGTAAGGACACCACCCCTTAGTTCCTTACAAGAGAACAAAGATTCCTGACATGATGCTATTCCTTGGACACCAATCAATCTCCCTGCAAAGCCTATTAAGATTTGCTAGTCTTCAGGCCCCAAAAGAGGAATGGTTACAACTAGTAGAACAATCCGGTTTGGAAAAGAAGGGAAATAACAAGGAAACAATCTTCTGAGTCCATTTTTGTTTTCTGTTGTATTTTCTCTTGCAAGACCTGTTGCTTTACATAGTTTTAATGCAGTTTTATTTGTACATAAAAGCACACTGCAACAGAGTAAAGGGATTACAGCTGATATAAATGCTGTCTGTCATTTAAAACTAGGCACAGCTTGAAATATTGTAGGAAAAACCTGTCACTCCCTAAAGACAAATATAGAGTGACGTGGTCCCCTGAAGTCCAGTCAAATAACATTCCTGCAAAACAGCTCTAAGCTATTAGCAAGACTGATGAATAAACAAAAAAAATTCCCTAGGATTTTCAGAACATACATGCCAGTAAAAATGCCAGCAACGTAACTGGGCAGTTTATCATTCTAGAGTCATTCTGGAACCCTGCTGTCACATCCTTCACTTCATATGGTTCTCCATCTTGGTCAGCACACAACTACTAAATTTTCTAGCCTTGTGTGCAAGTATCAAAAGTAACATGGAAAAAGTCTTAAGTATCTTTTAGATGTGAAAGAGGCAAAGAATCTCACCTGGAATTAGAGGTGTATTTCTGTTCATTTGAGTGGAAATACCATAAAACCAAGGTTTTATTTTTGAGCTACAGACCCCTGGTTTCTCTGGGCTTATTGTGTAAGATGGCAGACAGCCAAAGTTTTGCCATTCCAAAGCACTATCTAAATCACTGAGCTGTGATAATTAAAGGCAAGAGATAGGGCATCTTTTTTTGTTGTTTGTGTGTTTCTGATCCAAAAGATAGATAGCTTAAATTTTAATCAAAATGAATGTTTCAATGACCACAGATCTTGTTTACTCTGCAAAAAGCTAGATATGAATGAGAACAACTTTTTAAAATTGTTTTCCTCCTGGAGAAAACACTAAAACACAGGATAGGAGATCAAGGATTGTGATGCAGATACCAATTTCTTTGGAATAAAACTCGTCAAGAACAACCAGCTTGTCCTTGACTTATGTCTGTACTTTTCAACACAGAATAATGAACAACTCCTTATGTAGTATTTTTCCCTCTCCTCAATAAATTACTCTTAATGTGCTGCAAAATTGTAAAACATGTTTATATAGAGCTTAAATATTTTTGTTCTGTTTAAGCATTGTGGCACAAATTTATTCCCAGGCTAAGCCTGCTGAAGTCAACAGGCTGAAGATAATGGAATGATACCATAAATAAGGTTTGATTCAGTTCTTCTGGTGCTGCTCTGCATTCTTTGTGAATACTAAAAAGCACAGATTACTCACCTTGCTGTTACTGCATGCTAGTCATGTGCACGTGTCCTCCCAACCAGCTGGCAATCTAATAGCAATTCTCATCTTATTTCCATCATGAAGCACACTCACCAATGCAGGCTATCTACTAATGACCTGAACAGTTAAAGCTGCCCCTTCATTTTGGCCTCCTTCTGCTGTTCTGTTAAGCCTTCTATCATGTAAGAAGCATACAGTTTACCTGCTGATAACATACTGCTCAAATTCTTTGGCAGATGTAGTTCCAGATGTAACACCTCTGTATGCCTTCTTTATGGTTCCAAAGTGAGCTGGACTGCCTGGCAAGGAGCCATGAAGTCATGGTTCTCACTTAACCTTTTTCACCTAGGAAAAGTCCATTCCCAAAAATAGTTACGTTTTACTGAGGGAAATCAGGTAAGAGCTTTTCAAATAGCACATCCTTAATACTTCTTTCTTCTGTCTGATTTAGACAGAAACTTCATAAAAAGGCATCTATTACATACACAAAAAACAAAAACTGGAGGGGTTGAAATGAAGTCATCAATAGACATACATCTATAAAACCAACTAAAAACTTAAGAACAGACTGGTATTTGAACACATTGTATTATTTTGGGTCTTGGATCTCACTAAACCCTTAGCATGAGGGAAAACAGTGATGCCTTCCTCAAGAAATTAGAGTCTTAATTGGTAGCAATTATAGGCAACACCAGTCAGGGCTCTCCATTCTTACTGCATCAACAACTACGTTATAAAGAGCCATCTGCTCTGTGTCAAAGCAGTGAGTAAGGTTGGCTTCTGTGAATCTGGGGCAACATGTGTTCTAGCTTGCATCTCAATTATGGTTTGCAAAACACTATATATGGACAACCACAGAGGCACATTATTGAAAGCTCCTCAACATATATGCTTCTTACCTTTAAAAAAATGGGAAAAAATAATATTGATTCCCTGAAGTAATTTGTTTGAACGTAAACATGTAAGGCACCATAAGAATAAATCATCTAGTAGGCACCTTTTCCCATACACTGTAAGAATAAAATAGTTACAGACAAGTCACACTACAAACCCTTAACCCTCCCCTCTATGTTTTTAAGACTTGTGGCCAGTACAGCCAGCAGATGATACTCACCACGAGGACTGGATGCAAAACATCCAGTGCTCACCTACACCAGAAGAACATTCTCTGGCCTTTTGCCATGGCATGTCCCTTGGTCTCTACACGTCTGCATTCCCTGAGATACGGACATGACCTATTTTTCACCTTCGTGTTTCTCACGCAATTACACTGTCTGCCTTTTAAGACAGTTATTTCTTTTGCTTTACATACAACACGTCCAAGCTACAGCCCATTCACAGAGCAAATTTTAAAAACTAAGAGCATTTTAGAAACTCAGTGGTGGATTTCAAAGACCCTCTCACCCTCTTGCCTTACTAAGGTAAACAGCACTACTGTCTAGAGAGATAGCATCAAGGACTGAGCATGTTATGAACCTCACAGGTACCACTGGTTATGACTAACTGTAGTTAATGGAGAATTATTCCCCCAGACAGTTACTAAACTTTCCTATCTGCTTGAAGTAAAATCTTACCTTAATGTTAAAGAGCAAACACACTTTCCCAAAACCAAACAAGTCAAATTGTCTTCTTTCTTACTGGGACTCGCACATTCAATGCAAAATTTACAAAAGATGAATGTTTTGGTTATGATGACCAATCCTTAAGGAAGGACTAAAAAACAATCTAAGCAAAAAAAAAAAATCTATATATTTCATTACAAAAAGAAGGATGCCATACCTTTGCAGTTGCTATGATAGAATTGTGAAAGTTGCTTCAGCTACGCTGTTGGAGAGCACAGACTTTAGCAAGCTCTCTGCCAGAGACAACTCTTTACTATGACTTTTTCAGTGCTGGAGGGAAATAAGTTTGTAATTATTCGTGACTGAATGCTAACTGTGTATACAACTTGTTGACAACACTAACATAGCTTACAGCCAACTGATTTTCTCGATATGTAGTAAGTCACAAGTGCAGCACTGTAGTTGAATTGTGGATATGACTACTTTTCACAAAGGTTCAAGCATGCATTCACAAGACAGTATAGAAAATACAGCTGCTCTCCATGAAGAGAATGGAAGTCTACACAGAACTGTTTCATTCTTCCCAACAGTTTGGGAGACAAGTCATTACACAAAGCTGAAAGGAGGATCTGGCATTTAGAAAGAAAAGTGCATTTGTCACACAAAATAGCTATCAAGAACACTATTGTCTTAAGCTACCCACGGCTCAGGCAAGTATTCAGCTGAAGAGTCAATCTGCATCAACCTGAGACTAGCGATACTGGCACTCAGTGGTGCTAAAGGCACCAGCAGCATCATCTGCTTTTCACATTAACATTCTCACTCAAATTAGTTTACAAATAACATAATGAATTCTCATGTGCATATAACTGTATTTCATTGATTACCTCAACAGGCAAGACTGTTTACTTAAAACAAACAGCCTCTCAAATTATTCAAAGTAAGCGCTGTGTGACTACTGTGTAGCATTTGTATTACAAATTGAGGGCTTGTGTCACTGGATGAGCAAACACTGTGCCAGATATGGCCTGGAACCCAAACAACACCATGTTATGGGGAAGTGCAATCTCAAGTGCCACTTGGGACAGTTGAGTTCTGAGATAGACTAAAAAGAGTCTGTGAGGCTCTAAGTTATGAAAACGGCCACAAATAACCATGGCCAAGAGTTACAAATAAATAAAACCAAGGTACCAATTATCTCAGACTCTTAAGTTGCAGGTCTTCCACAGAAATATCAGTTAAATACACATAACATATTATGACCCATCTAAAGGCTCTCAAAATACCTGTGCCAAAAGATTTTGGAAATTTTCAAACAACTGTCGAAGATTATACTCTATCTTTGCAAAAACTGGTTTCATACTTTGAGGACAGAAGCACAGAACAGCAGAGATAATAAGTAGAACTTCTTCCCAAAACCCATGGTATTTTGGACCTTTCCAACGCACACCTCAAAGGTAGGATTAAAAACTTCAATTAGCTTTACATGCAAGTACTGAAGCAGCTGATCATCTGCACCTTCCTCCCCAGGTGCGTCAGCAGAATCATCAGGGCACTGTCTGCACTCTGAAGGACGGGCTATTACTGCCTTTACCTGTAGACTCTCTAATCACAAAAGTCTGTGCTGTGTTCTTATAACCACATAGGAAAGATTGCTCGTACCCTCATATATTAAGCAGCACTGACCTCACAGTCTCACACCCACCCTAAATATTGAACAGAGAACACTTTTACTGTAATCCATTTCACTTTCCTTAGATGCAGAGAGGATGGACGCCACCCACATTAATTAATACTGCACAAGGATTTCAGTTTATTATTTACACTGCAATCACATACATGGACTATAGTGGGATATGTAACAGATAAATGTAACAGAACACTGACTATCAAAAAAAAGAACAGGCCTCTGTCAAGACATTTTACACAAGTCTGTGCAAGAGAAATTATCTGAAGTTTCAAAACCAATCAAACAGTGCTTTTAAAAAAACTGACAGTGAAAATGACATCAATGTTTCAGTTTTTACTTATTTCCCACAGAAACTACAGCAAATAAAAGAGCGCAATAACACTATCTGGTAGTGCAAATTCTTAGCTACAAACCACTATTTTTCAACGTAGTCACCACCACTGGTTCTGCATTTCCACTAGTGATGAACAAGAGCCTGCATGCCACACTCAGAAATCTGCACCAGTGGAGGTGACCACTGCCACTGTTGTCACCCCTGAAACGCATCACCCACCGCCTCACTGTGCTCACACACTCACTGGCTGGTCTCCATAAACATCCACCAACATCAGGGAATATCAGTGGATGCCATTTTTTCTGCACGGTGGAACTCAGTGACACACCTCTGCTTCACCTACACTTTCATGTCAGATGCCATTGTGTCAGACTGCCCCTCTGCTGCCATCTGTCACAAGCCTGAGATGGTGTAGTGGTGGGAAGGTACCCACCTCTACTGCCATACCTCCAACATCCACTTCTGACATTGCAGGCCAAGACCATAAAACAGGAGGCATTGCTTTCAGAATGTTCCCTGTGTATCAAGTCAATCTGACTGCATTATAATGAAAAACAACGCTTGATTCACATTCGGCATCTGTGAAAGACTTACGTACATGATCTACAGCATTCAATTTAATTAATACCTTGATTCTACCTACAACATTAAGAATTTGAAGTTTCCCAAAGAAAAAGGTAAACTGAGGCAGTAATTCAGCCCTTCATGCTGGAATGCTCGTCAGCTCTCAAGTCTGAACTTCTGAAGTTTCTGAATATTCTCTACAACTCAAGTATTACTGAAGTTCTGCAAAAAATCCCTCTACCTTTCCTCACTAAAGCCTCTGCTGAAGAAAAAAAAAATGAATAAAGAAAGCAGCAACATACTATCAAACACTTCCATTATTAATTACAATATTAATTCCATCTCATTAAGACACTACCTGAGGTAGATGCTAAGTTTTAAGCAAACTTCCGCACAACGTATTTCAACACACAGTCAAACAAGTGAAACCAACACAAACTCCCCTAAAATCAGTTTCTACAAATTTCAGTTTTGCAAGGTCTAACTTCTAATGGAGGATGTAAAATTACGTGAATGTGATATAGAAGAGTGCTGCACCATTGTCCAATGCAGAAATGGAGATAAAGAAACAGAACCAAGGAGAAAATATGAAGTTTAACAAAAAGAGGAAGGAAACATTCTTAAATGAAAACAAAGTATCATCCAAGATCATTACTAGCACCTAACATCCCCAGAGTGAGACTTCAGCACAGCCTTATGCTGGATACCTGAGAAATGAAATCTGTGTGGGGTGCCTCAATTCCACACTGCCATGTTTTCCTGCCTTTGATGAATGACTTTGCACTTGAAAATGAAGAGCTGTTTGATACAAGTCATGATGACTTTCACAATGATTCTTATTAAATTACATCTTTTGCTTCATTAAAACCAAGCACTAAGTTCTACTAACCACTTACCTCACGCACCCTATAAGCTTCTTCAATCTTACAACTCATCTGCCTCATTGTACAAGGAAGATGTCAACTCCTACAGTGCTTTCCCATCTTTTTTCTTGTATCAACTTAAGGATTAAGCCTACTTATGTCCAAGGAAGCAGTAAGTCTGAATGTGGCTCATTTGTGTTCACTCTGTTTTGAAAGACTGTATGTAATATATAAAACAGTGTTATTTTACCATAAAATAGTATCATCACGCTTGCATATATATATACACACACCTGACTTTCCATATTTTCCATATTTTCCCTTGAATGATTAATTAAAAGCTACTCAGAACACATTATTTTCTATGTTAGTGTTCTACAGTAAATAATTCACCACGTGAACATTTCCATTACAGGTCAAGCTGAAACCAAACACCGGAGCACCAAGTCTGGGCTGCAGGGAGTTCTGAAAGAACACAACTTCGATCCTTATTTTAGTGCTCACCATCAATACAACAAAACACAGAGAGGAAGGAGAGAAAGAGAGAGAGAAATACATTTATTCAGAACACTGCAAACTGCATCACAAAATCCAATGTCTCTTGCCTACTAATTATTTCTTTTGTGGTCTGGTAACAGCGCTTTCACAGAGGGATGGAACTTGTGGTAAGCTAAATGAGTAGCAGGACACAAACCAAGAGTATTTCAGCCTGCTTCTCTGTAAACTACACTTGCAGACACTCCTTAGTTAAAAACTTCCACGGTTTCCAAACAAAGATACAATGGTAATTAATACTTCCTCTGCATTACACTGTTTGTTTCATCAAGGAAGGAAGTATAACTGACACTGCAAACCACAAGAGTGATTTTTCGTTTTTTCTCTCTTCATCAGCCAGCTGTCCTCAGGATGGACACTGAGTTTCTGAGCAGCCAGCAGTCCCACAGGAGAGGATTGCAGGACAGCCCTGGCAGCATCCCTGCCTTCTAGTGGGGGCAGGCACTTGGATTGCAGGCCGCCCCAGAACCACACCCTGAGCCAGACAGGTTCTCCTATGGAGCTGCTGTTTCATCAGAAAGCATTAAACAGAGAACCAAAGAAATGTGAGTGCTAACGAGGCACTAGATGTTATCTGGACATTGCTGTCAGTTACTTCAGAAATGCCCTCAATGTTCAAACCATTTCTCACCCGTTCATCTGCCGCTGGCTTCTGTACATTATTAAATATACAGAGGGGAAAATATACAACCTGTAAGCAAAGCAACAAGATTAGTAGGTTTCAGTGGACATTACACCCTAGAAATGAGTACAATATGTAAGTATGCTCTATACACAGAGACTCGCAGTTTTTCAGCTTAAACCATTTTTCAGCAGTGTCTTTCAGAGGCACTGGCTCCCTGCACAAAACGTGGAACTACTGAACCAACAACTTCCAAAATGAACAGATTTTCCACCAACAGTTACAAAGCAGTAACCAAACAAGTAGCATAACAAGCACTTTGTGTTCAGACACAGCCAAAGGTCTTACAGCTTCTGAGCTCAGGATGGAGACGAACCTTCAGTTATTCCAGCAGCACTCCAAGAATTGAAACAGTTTGTTGTTTTGTCGTTTCTTTTTTAATTTATATATATATTTTTTTAATGTTAGAGCACACTGTTACTAATCCAAGTGTTTTTTCCCCTCTGCACACATTCACCATGAAAGCAGTACCAAATGCAGAACAAATATATAATTTCTTGGAACAACACCACTTACATACCCTTCCATAAAAGAGAGCATTAAGTGCCCATAAACGAAAAATAATTGGTATCTTTTCACAGATTAGATCTTTCTGCATACAATCAAGGGTTGCAGTTACTATTTTTTTTAAACAGTCACAATGGTTTCTGTTGCTCACAAAACACTAAGATTACATTTTTGGCATTCACTGGAGATGTACTCAAACATTTTTAGAGGAAGACAGACCCAGCTTCACTGCATTACTAATACACAGTACCACAAGGAAAGCTGCATTAGAACTGAGGCTTTCCATTTAAGCCCTCTGCCATTGATCACACTCAACATTCAGACTTCTTACTGCCACAGCTGACATTTCCTACAGGGCTTCTCACTTAAAATAGCACCCGCTTTGTCAAACGGGACCTGAACAAAATAGCCTCTTTCTGGAGCAGTGAGCAGATGAAGAAAAAGGAGATCAATTTTCACGTGTTTTAGTTAGAAAGATTCAGATTTAACGAGTTCTAAACAATTGGATCAAGAGAAATAAACTAAGAGATCCAGTGATAAGGCCCATATGATAATCCACATGTTCAACTTCCGCAGGTAATGGATGCTTAGCCTTCTAGATCAGGAGGTAAGACCATCTATCTACAACCATCTTGGCAAATGTTAGAAAATGCTGAATGCATCTTTGAATTCTTCCTAGAAGAACTGCACCTAAAGAGGAGCTTCACAAATTTCTCTTTGCAGATGGCACTTTATCTGAGAGGTTTCCAAATAATTCATTGGGAAACATCTCTGTCTATTTCAACTGACAGTTAATCAGATGCAAACTCTATAAAGGAGTGAAAATAACTCAAGAACCCATCCACCGCAATACAGAGATGCACACAGAACTGAGTCAACCTTCACAGGAGCTTTGCAAATCAGATTCCTTCATGAATCATCCCATACCATTATCTTTGTTTTTTTCTAGGTGGGTAAGTTCTTATTCCCTTGGGAATAAAACAGTACAAATCACCAGAAAACTTATCACACTGCCCTCCTATATACTGTCTAGTGATTGGTCAGGAAGCCAGAAATTAATTATTTCCAAAAAGTGAACAAGAACTGCTAATGCAGCACTCCCACAGCTCCACTTAATCCCTTGTCTTCTCCCAGTTGCAGAGATGCTGCTTGCACTTCGCCCTCCCCACCTCTCCCAGCTCTTCAGCTTCCTATCACTGTCCTTATTTCTTTTCTAACTTCCTCTTTCAGCAATATTTCCTACTTTCCAGCACCCAGTGCTGGGTAACTCACTTGTGTTCGTACATTTATCTGGCATTATACACTGAAGCACTTTCCTCCAATTTAGTCTCCTACATACCTGACAATTCACTTCACCTGCAGGTAGCTCTGTTTAAACATAATACACAACACACATACATTTTCCTTTCCAACTCCTGTCCTCTCCATTTTCGCTGCTGCTGTGAGCAGCTGCTCACCACGATTTTCATGATTCACACCCATTTTACAATTTCAAGACAGCCTTGATTATCTTTCTAACCTCTGTAACCAGACAGAAGCTGGACAAGTTTTCCTTACCAGAAATCCAAGTCTAACACAGTTAGGTTTGTCTGACAGAACAAAGAAATTGTCCTTGTAACTCAAGGCCAACAAGGAAATAAAAACACCCTACAGATAAACCACAAAAAGATAGCACTGCTGCCTATTATTACACCCAATGATCTTAGAACATCGCCCATGTGTTGTTAGTTTTCTTGCAAATATCACAGAAAAAAAATCAGGAGGAAAAAAAAAGTGAATAATGTTAATTTTGCAGCTGTCATACCCAGTATTCTTTCTGAAAAGAATGGCAGCAGAGGATAAAGGTTAAATGTACACACTGGATCATTAAGTGCACATGCAGGAGCAGCTGCCAGCATGACACAAGGGTAACCAATCTTTCCATGAACTAGGAAAGGAGACAGTGAATGGATATATTAAGAATACCAGCATTCCATTTATATCTTTGCAGATCATTCTGGGAACACATAAAAGGGGCCAGAGAAAAGAATGCAGCAGTAACTAAATGATGAGACAAGAACTTGGAGAGCTTGAGCTGAAGAAACAAGCAAAGAAAACCAAAGTTGCTCAGCATTGCTGTGAAAGAAGAAATTGCAGGGCTTTAGATAAAAATCTCATTAAGGCCTTTCAATTGCATCCACTCAAAATTGGCACTCAGATGACAGGCCCAAATGATGGTCAGGAAACTGATGCTGCCCTACAAAAGGGAAACAGGGCTTCGGCTACACAAAAACACGTCAAAGAAGTGAGATTTGAGCTGGACCAGGAGACAGGCCTGCACTAAAGAGATTTTCACAAAGCTGGCTGTGGATTTCCCTGTCTGTGCCCAAGGAAAAGTTTGGCAGGGTTGCAGCAGAGAGTGATGGAGCAGGAACACATACACAAACGTGACTGAGGAAAGCATCAAGGATGGTGTTGGGAAATCTCTGCAAGGAAGCCGTGAGTGAAAAGGAGCTAATGAGTCATTAAAGGAGGATGCAATAAAGATGCTGCAGAAGGAACAGGAGAACATAATGTTAGAGCATCCCTGAAGGGTAGATACCTCAAATCTGTTATCATCTCAAAGCTGTTATTTATGACCATGTCGGGTTCCAAATCTACAACCAATAGTGAGACATTTGTCTCATTTAGAGGTTAGTAACAAGTGTGCTATTTAGTGAGTGCTGGACAAAGATATAAGTTGCAGCTGAAGAGAACATTTCTCTCAAAGATTTACAGGCTTGGAAAGGCATAGAAGGAAGAACAAAAGTTTTACATTATCTTTAGTTGCTAACAGCAGGACAAAGACTTAATAGGAAACAACAGGTTACAGAACAAAATTTCCATCTTTTAGGTTAGATATTAGGAGGAAGTTTTTCCACATAGAGGGTGGTGACGCACTGGAACAGGTTGCCCAAGGAGGTTGTGGATACCCCATCCCTGGAGGCATTCAAGGCCAGGCTGGATGTGGCTCTGGGCAGCCTGGTCTGCTGGTTGGTGACCCTGCACATAGCAGGGGGTTGAAACTGGATGATCACTGTGGTCCTTTTCAACCCAGGCCATTCTATGATCCTATGATTTAAGGAAACAATACTTGTCTTTCACTGTGCTGATACAACTTCTTAGGATAAATTAACAAGTTTCAAGGGAAAGATTAAATATGTTCCAAGAGAAGCAACTACAGATGGAAGGCAGCACAAAAAGGCAGCATCTCTGTTAAGGTGGGTTTCCAGAAATAAAATATGGCAAACCATCTGGATACAAGAAGAGGGAAGTCATCCAGGTTCAGTCTCAATGTAGATCAATTAACTAAAACACCTCATTTCTGCACTTATGTTCCTTATATCTTATTTTCTACTTGAAATATTACAGCATGCTTTTAAATTTCACCCAACCTACATTACATTGAAGATTATCTCAAGGTAACTTCTTTCAACTTAAGAATGTGCCAAATTTATCGCCAATAAGGATAAAATACATACCCTCACAGAAGTAGCACAGAGGAGGGGGGTGGTTTCACAATGAGTCAGCAAAAGAAAACTTTCATTTACTTGTGACTACATGATTTCTCCAGTAAGCAACAAAATAAAGTAAATCGGAACGCTAGAAGTCTGCTGCAAGTTTACAAAAGGATTTTAAAAATTATATAGAAAATGAATGCAAGAACATAATGCCACCAGCTACTGTTACAGTAATTTATCTCTTATATCGAAGTTCCTTCTTTCCTGTTTATGATCACTGCCCTCCACTCTTCCATCTTTTTATTTCAGTAAAGAGCCTTGGCGTATCGTCCAGATGACTTCCTTGTAAGTGCAATTACATTGCTGGGGCTGGCATTAGGTGTCCCCAAAGCCACCTTTTCTCCAGGCTGACCAAGCTCAGCTCCCTCAGCCCTTTCTGGCAGTGTCAGTGCTCCAGCCCAGGCTATGCAGGTGGCTTCTGCTCGCACCAGTGGACTCCTGCATCAGAAAGGTATAGGAAAAGTCCTAAGCCAGGAGCCCCCTGTTTAACCAAAGTGCTCTCACGGATCATCTCCTCACACTCCTCATTACTGGCACAGAACATCCTTGCACTCAGCAGATCTTGGGAGAAGCCCTGATGAAGGAAGCTCATTTAAAGGAAGATGCAGCAGCTTGGCAAGGAGCACAGCAGTTTCCACCTGGCACTGTGGGCTATGGTAATCAACAGAATCTCCATCATTACCTAATAAATAAATCAAAAAACAACACAAACACCTCTGTTTCTCTCTCACCACATGACAGTCTTCTCAACAGCTGAATTAAAACAGCTTTTCCCATAGCTGGCCCATGGATCTTAGGATTCAAAGGGCAGGCAAAACTACAAGGAAGAAAGGCACGTTTTATCAGAATTTTGTCAGTTGTTCACATATAAAACTGCCTAAAAATTATTCTCCTTTTTCTCATAATTATCTCTTGGCATGGGAAATTAAATGTAAATTTAAGAAGTCGTGACTTGGATCTGTTTAGAAAGAAACATTGCAGGGAATAAATACCCACTCAGAAAATGATTTGGAGTTTGAAAGTGTTTATGTTTTCTCAAATCATTTCCTCCTGGGATTATCAAAATTACTAAAAGGCCATTTTGCAAATGCATTAAATCAGCATGACCTTCCCTTCTCATGGCTTCTATTTGAAAGAATATATGGTACCATTCTCATTAAAATGCAGAATTTCCAAAGCTTTACTCTCCCAGAATGCTACTCAAACTCCTTATTATATCTATAAAGCTTTATAGATGGTTTCTGTGTTTCATAATTCTTTATTTCCAGTACAGAAATTCTACCTTTGAGCAATAGGCACGGATGATTTTTTCTGTAAATCCACAAAGATCAAAAGTCACTGGTTACAGGCAGTCATTCACGTTCCCTTGATATGTAAATCCTACATGAGTGGCTTTTCTTTATTCACTCACTGCATGCTCACACTTAGTACTGGAACAGCAAAGCAAAAAGGACACATGCAAGCAGTTCTTAGTAAGAACATCACCTAAAATGCCGTCAAATCATCTGAAATACTGCTTGGTAATTTCACAACCTGCCACAAGAATGACACTGATAGCACACAGATGTTGGTACTGTATATTTAATGTGACATCATCTGTATGTGAGAAGCATGGGACACAGTGCCTGACCTTGGCAAATGAAACCAGAGAATGCTAGCTGTGTTTTATCACATATCAGAAACTTTCAGTTGTTTGATAAAAACCAAAGAACAGATATTTAAATACAAGATTCCTTATTTGACAACAATAGTGAGGTCCAGCGACAGCTTGGCCACTCAAGTGAAGCATCCAACACGAAGCACAAGCCAATGTTCACCCAGCCAGAGACAAAACCACTCACAGATGACCCTTCCCTCTTCTGTAACTAAAGCAGAACACAAATATTCGTTCCAGATCTTCTTCCTTTCTAGCAATTATTACTAAACTCTGCTAAGATGCATAATTCAGAGATGAAAACCAACCTTGTAATATCTGTTCTCAGAAGTTTATCAAACAGGCAGCCTAATGTTTTAGAGAATTGAAACAGAAGTTGAACTTCTTAAATATAAGACATTTTGATGGTGTCTACACCTTTCCCTTTTTTTCAGCTCCTTTCATGAGCCTCAGTGCTTAACGTAATGTTTGGAACAACACCAACAGAAACTCATTAAACAGACTATATACAAGTTCACAATACACAGGTTAATACATAAAAAAGGAATAAAAGGTTAACTTCTGACCCAAGAAGATGAAAGGAAGAACATAATATTACCCAAGCCTTATTAAACTACCTTTTTCCTGTTATGAGCATCAAAAACAACAGGAAAAAACCCTGCCCTTTCTTATTATTTTTGCCTTACGAAGTTCTCATCATTTACCCCTATCCAAAGCTCCACGCATACAAGAGGTTATTTTGCATTTTGGGAGAATTATTTTCTGTCCTTACTGAGCATTTTAACTGAAGTGCCTTGCTATTTAAGTGCTTCTTAACTCAAAAAATCCAAAAAACTAAGACATAATACAAAGAAAAAGATATTGTCCAGCTAAGCCAAGTTTCCCAGTGAATGTATACGTAATCAAAAGTGTTCCATCTACAGTAGAATGCAGAAATGCTAGATTATATTAAAAAAATTTCACAGGTAGCTCCTCAAACTACTATTCCTAGACAAACTTGCTTGAAGAATTACAAAACATTTAATTACTTACAGACCTTAAAACATAAGGAATCCTGAAGTAGTTTGGTTGGAAGTTCTTATTCTTGTTCTTGGTTTATCAGTGTTACGAAACATTCTAATACTCTCAAGTTGCAGCAAGGGAAATTCTGCCTGCACATACAGATGAACTCATCGTTTGTGCGCTGCCACAGGTTGCCCCAGGAGGCAATGGGACAGCATACAAGACACACAGAACTCCAGCAGGTAAGGCCCGAGTAACCCAGTGGTTACTTTGAGCTGCTCTGGTAGCTTGCTCTGCTTTGGGGCACAGGACCTCCAGAGGTCACTTACACAGTACACAGAGTCCATACAGCCTCCTATGGAGATACTCAAGACCTGTCTGAACACCTACCTGTGAGATCTGCTGTAGGGTTCCTGCCTTCGCAAGGGGGTTGGACTCAATCTCTTGAGGTCCCTTCCAACCCCTGCAATTCTGTGATTCTGTAAATTGCTCTCAGACTCTGTCATCTATAAATATGGATTTTCTTGATGATATCTGATGATCATTTGTATTAAATGCATTCCATGCACACCACTCAACTGTGTAGACCTTCAAGAGCCACATTTAGCAGCTCCACCACCAAGTCCAATGTAAGTTATAAAAGAATAATTTGCAGGTAGAAAACTATATCCACGTACAGCCACTACTGACTCACAAATTTTCTGACATTCCAAGAGTCAAAAAGGAGAAATCCTTAACTCTGCCTTAGTTTCTGTCATTATCACACTACTATAACTGATGAGCTATAGGAATACATAGAAACAAAATATTTACAGGAATGGGTGAGCATGTCCAATGCCCTCCCTGTCACACCCCACACTGCCCATGTACGTTAATACTCACATCCTCAGGCAGACCAAAGTATTTTTATTGCTACAGATTTTTCCGTGTTTCCCCCACCCCTCCATAAAGTGGCACTGGTAGGGGGACAAATATCTGATAAACGTGGCACCAGGAATGTGAGAAAGGACCAACTGCTACATTTATACATTGACACTGCATCAAAAAGGCATTAAGATTAAACAGCTTTATTTCCTTAATTATCCTGTTGGTTATACAATTCCAGCTGAAATTCAAAACAGCAACAATTATTTTAAAATGAACACCATTGAGGTATTCACGTGTCTTTTACTATTATTATCTGATTTATGAAACAAAGCAAAAAGGAGTACTTCTGTTATGCCTGACAAGCAGTTAATCCTTTAAGCCATGCTCATTGTTACTGTCCTACTTGGACATCAGTATTGTCTCAGTACATCAGTGGTTACATAAATCCAAGCACATGTGGATCTCCAGCATTCAGCCAGCTTGTCTTGCTGATGGAGAGAGTGTACATTTTCTGGTACATCTAAACTGTGACTGCAAGCTATTGACAAAATGGACAATCCCAGATTCTCCTTGCTTCCGAGATGAGATCTAGTGACTGTATTATTGGATGAATAGTTTCAGCCTGGACACAGAAAAGCTCTGGGAGAATTCCTAGCAGATTACTTCTCCAAATCAGCCAATGACTGATTCTTTTCTTGCCAGTATGACCAATAGCTAAACCCTGCTATAAGAACATGGTGGAAACACGGCCTTGGAAGGGCAAGTGTTGCATGGCTAGTCATGTCTACACATAATGACTACACAGCAAAAAAGAAGAGGGAAAAAATGAGTGTATAGAGCATTTTTTCCACCGGTTCATTAAAATGTTTGAATGAAGGCATCTAAGTTTGCCTTGGCTGCAGACTCTCCAGGAACATACAAATGGGCTCTCCTGCAATAACACGATATAGCCAGGTTTCAGCTACAAAGCTTCCAGTGACACTTTGAAGATAGCAGCTGGGGCAAAGGAGATTTTAGAAGCATAGATTTGAGTTCCTTGATCTTCCTACAGTAAGCCTCTGGTGAGTTGGGCCTATAAAGTTAAGCCAAAGCACACCATATACAAACAGCTGAAGCTGGATGTGATTAATTCAAGTGCAGTTTATCCAACTGATACACAGATCTAAGAGCAAGCATTTTGACTATTTTGATGCTATAGCTTGATCAGTATCACAGCTGTCTTCCATACAGTAGCTTCAAATTCTTGTTCCCATTTCACATGCTTGTCCATGCTTCGGAGCCACTGTCAAACACCAGTCCATCAAGCTGCAGAGAACCGCAGTGCTGCTGGTCAGAGACGGCTGGATAACAAAGCTGAACAGGACGAGGACAGGCAGGAGTGCTCCCACACAACACTGAATTCAGAGGATACATCCTTTTAAGAGGCACAGACACCTCTTGCTAACTCTGTGAGGAAGAATAAACAGACAGATTCCCACATGAAGTGATGCCAAATCCTTTGCCAGCCTAGCAGTCTCAAGCTGACCCAATGTGGAGAGCCTACAAAAGGAGATTTGCCATTCTAAGTGGGAATGCTCAGCAGCAGCCCAGAAGGTATCTGATGGAAAGCCAAATCAGAAAATGCAAGGCATTGCTTTGGGCAGTTTCCCGATCTCTGCTAGGGTTAAAATTATTCTAAATTGCTTTAATAATGCTTAAACAAACAAAACTCCTGTGGAAGTCAGAAAGATGAATTTCTAAAATTACATTTCAAATCCAGCTCTAAATTGTAGTCAACAAAGAACTGGATTCTAATTTTAATCAATTTTCTATTTATGATTTTTTTCCTGAACACAGTTTATTTTGCTGCAGACTGAACAGCAAAATAGAATGATTAACTGACCTGCAGCAATTATCTTCCCAGATTCTGGTAAATAACAAATTTTTCCTTAAGTAGCCCTTATATGAAATACAATTAGTCATAATAGCAACACAATACTACAATCTACCAGTGCAACCTAGCAGCAATTTTGAGGTTGTCTTATTTATCATAAAGACAACATCTCAAAAGGGAAGATTTCAGTAAACTCCACAAGTGTGCCATTACCATCCAAAAACACTCATCTAAGAGAAAATGAAGTCACAAAAGGCTGTATCATCTCACCGGGTCAGACAAAGTAAGAAGAATACCAGACAGATTAACTAAATGCTGCTTGGGTTAGATGTCAATAGGATTAGGGTGGGCTTTGGGTTGCAGCTAGCAAATACATCCGCACGCCTCGCTGCACGCTCACTGAGAGCACATGTCTTGTGCTGAGCAGAAGCTCCAGCCTAAGCGGGAGAAGACGAGAGCGTGAACTAGAGGAAAGGAGTGCAACAGTAATACACTCCTCAGCAAGAATAGATTTGGGGAAGTGTCAGACAAGCTAAAGGAGTCAGATTAGAAAAAAAGCTTTTGTGCCGACTCACAGAAAGCCTGTGTTATTCTTAAATGCATGCCTCCATCCAGGCAGCAGTGCAAAATGGACAGCTGGCTAAAGCTCATCCAGAAAAAAAATAAGCTCCTCGCGCATTTAACAGATGGTGGTGCAAATTATGAAATTGGTCTCTGCTTCACTCTGAATATAGTTTTTTAACTGAACAGATACAATATTAAAAAGACTTCTAATATTTCTCAAATTAAACAAAGCTAAGCATGTGGTATATACACTGAAGTTTAGACTAAGCATCATGTTCCTACAGATTACATCTTAATCTACTTTTCTAACATCTGAGATAAAAATTCTTCACGCTCAGAAAAATGGGAAGTTTCACAATTACTTCCTTGTACTGCGACCCAAACATCCAAGACATGAGCATGATACTGATAATCGGGGGAGGGAGAAAAATAAACGTTAGCAACAGAAGTTCTACCCTCCTCTCATTGAGACACCCAGAAAGCTGGATTCTATACATGTCCCACTGACAGGTAGTGCCATGCTAGCATATTCAATTTTTACAGAGAAAATAAGAGTTTCATTCCATTACCCTTGTTTCACATCAGAGCGCTGAGAGGAAGGAGTCTGTTTCAAATAATTATAATTCTCTTCTACCACTTTATAAAACAATGTTGTTTTTTTCACATGCTGTTAAGAAGAGCAAAGGGACCTGTGTCAGCAACAAAGCCCTCTTCAGCACTTTCCAAGCCTTGCAAGATACTGACAAACTGTTTTCTATTCCATACTCAACGTGACAAACAAGCTGTGCAGTATCCTGGGCTGCACCCAAAGCCAGCAGGGCAAGGGAGTGATCCTGCCCCTCTGCTCTGTGCTGTGAGGCCTCACCTGGAGTACTGCATGCAGATGTGGAGTCCTCAGTACTGGAGAGACATGGAGCTGTTGGAGTGCATCCAGAGGAGGGCTACAAAAATGAGCCAAGGGATGGAACAGCTCCCTATGAGGACAGGCTGAGAGAGCTGGGGCTGTTCAGCCTGGAGAAGAGAAGGCTGTGGGGAGACCTGAAAGTGGCCTTTCAGTATCTGAAGGAGGGCTGTAAAAAAGAAGGGGACAGACTCTTTAGCAGGTTCTGTTGTGATAGGATAAGGGGAAATGGTTTCAAATGAAAAGAGGGGAGATTTAGACTAGATATAAGTTTTTTTGTTTTTTTTTTTTTTTTTTGCTATAAGAGTGGTGAGGCACTGGCACAGGTTGCCAGAGAGGTGGTAGATGCCCTGACCCTGGCCAGGCTCAAGGTCAGGCTGGACGGAGCTCTGAGCAACCTGATCTAGCTATAGGTTGTCACTGTTCATTGCAGGCAAGTTGGACTAGATGGCCTTTAAAGGTCTGTTCCAAGTCAAACCATTCTGTATCTGAAAGTCCTCACTATTTTCCATCACCTGAACCAGAACCATTCAATTATTCAGAGCTACTTACAACAAGATGCAGCAACATTTGAAAACACACAAAAACCTTGCAGGAGCTGTGTCTCTCAGGCACAACATCCAACATGACCTTCGCTTTGGAAAACCACTTTTTGTGACAACCTACATCCTCCTAAAGGTACTGATGCTGAGCTGCCACTTTGAAGCAAGACATGGCCTTGGGGAGCCCTCCCACACAGCTCAGCACCAGCAGGGACCCAGGGCAGGAAGGAACAGGGGCTGCTGACAGCTGGGCTGGCTTCCAAAGCACCACAGCCAGCTCCACAGCCCCAGCCCCAAATCCAGCCGTGTCACAGCCTCAAGCAGCTTTCACTTCACCAGCTCTTATGTAGTTTTCGTCACTGTTTGACCAGCCAGAGTTGGGCAAATAGCACAGTGACTTGAGAAAAGCACATAGCAGGATTTTTTAAATAAAACCTCCTCAACCTCTGTATTGGAATTAAGGAAAAAACAAACAAACAAACAAAAACACCCTCATAACCTATATGATAATATGTCTGTAAGAATTCCCTGCTGACAGAAAGCTTTCTTCTCACATCATTCTGAATTAGTATCTTTATGTGAATTTGCAAATGAACTCCTGTCAATCGTTGAAACTGTTACCAACATGTTTAATGCCACCAAAACAAATGGAAATTGAACCCAGTCTGAGGCCAGCCTATGGTACACCCAGGGCCCAGCCCCACTGTACCAAGTTAGAAGCAAAGCAAAACACAGAATGTAATTGAAACTCTTCATTCCTAGCTTCAACGTTTGTAGTATCGATAGATTTTAATATTAAATTTGCTCCCTTACCAAGCTTCCACCATCATTAAAGAAAGCAGAAAACCTCACTAAATTTATAAAAACCAAACAGCCATCGTTACAGATCAGGCACAGAATTTTCCTCGTATATGCAGAGTGCTGATGCTAGAAGCATGCAGGGTACTTTGCTGAGAGCCAGCACATGGCAGGCTGAACTTTTCTAACATCACAGTGGGTGAAAAATTCCCCTCTCACAAAAATGAAACCCTCAAAATTAACATTGAATAGCATATCGTGCCCACTCTATTCACAGAATATGTGAGCCATCAACCTAAAAATAAGTAATTAATCAATCTTCAAAAATGAGGAAAGGAATTAAAGAAATACACATGCACGGGTTTGGCAAAATAATACTTTCCAAAGCCTGGAAATCTGGAATTAGGTCACAGCTTTATCCCACAGATCGTTTTCAGCTTAGTTTGAACAATAGGAGTCTTTGGAATAAACTGCCTGCGTTCAACCACCGTGATACACTCATCCACAGATAGAAGCCATATTAGAGGTGTAACAGCCCATGTAACACAGCAGAAAAGGGATGGAGTTGAAGGAAAGAACATAGCTGCGGGCTGCTACCTCTGCTTTGGTCTTCCAGACATAAGGAAGCATGTACAGCACTGCTTCCCACACGTACTGCATGCTGAACCTTACAGAGGAATAGTATAAATGCTTCATACTTAAAAATGATAAAGTCTTCTGACTCTTTAAGTCAAGTATTATTTCCAGAACTCCCAATATAGCAAGTCTAATTTGCTAATTTTTGATTGATCTCTCAGTAATGAAATCTAGCCATCCAAAAGAGGTCTGCCAACAGCCCAAATGCAGAGATTAGTCTTGTCATATGGATGGAGACTATATTTAGATAGATGCCTGTATAGATAGGTGCTATATAAAGATTCCTCCACATGAAATTCCTCCAGACATTTTTCAATTTCATTATTTGCGTTGCTGCAAATAAGATATGGCTTTAAGCACCCAGAGAAACATATGTTATATTTTGAGACAATCATGGCAATTCTTTCCTTTTACAACAGTTTATGCTGGAAAGGCTTTACATATGATCATTAGGCTTCTACCATAAGGTTTTTTTGAAAACTAAAATAAAACATCTCAAAAATTGTAGAGGGCAAAGAGTAAAGCAGAAAAATGAAATACACTTGGGTGAAGGCTTTGCGCTCTAGGTCAGCTATCAGAAGCTGCACTCCAAAAAAGAAATACACTTCTCAAATACGAGGAATGATATTTACTCTGGTGTATGATAGAAATCTTGCCAGAGAAGTGATACAGTATGAATAGAAGGAAGTTTGTTATTTAATGCCAAAGAATCTTCATTATTTAATTACGTACGTATAAATTCTCAGCCTGCTCATTTGTTTCTGCTCTAAGAATATGAAGTACCCTGCAGACATTTCAGGCCAAATGTCAAGAGAGGTCTGTCAAGCTCCAAAGAGTATGCTTCTTTCTTTTAACCTAGTAAAACAAAACCAAGCTGAACTTCTTTGTGAAATTTCATTACAAAAACTTCAGTATCTTTAAAAGAGAACATATGGGCAGTATTCTTCTCTTCTGCTACACAAGTGTAATCGTAATGCACCAGAAATACACTGCACTCCTGCTTGTGATATTTAGGATAGCCCGTTCAAGTCCAATTTAATACCACAAGTTACAAAGCTGGTAGGATAAGGCATTTTCAAGGACTTGGGATGATTTTCTAACCTCATCTGGCTGTGTGCAAGTTCTCAGTGGACAAATTACTTTTAAACTCACCTTATTAACTTATTAACTTGTCTCAGCTTCCAATTTTTTTTTTCCAACAGGTTGTACATAACACTCCGACAGGATCTCACTTGGCCTTACATCTGCTATCACACAGTACCTACTTGGCCATGATAGGCACAGCACACCTGCAGCTACCCATGTTTCCATGGAGCTGTAATTAGGAGAAATTCTTCTATGTTAAAAGGAAGGAAATGTGGGTTGACTACAAGAAACCTTCCTTTCTGCTGCACTATTCACAAACATAGATGCTGAAGCTTTCTGCAGGAAATCAACTGCGTCAAACTGTGATTTACTGTAAATGAAAACGTTTAACATTTCTGAAGTACAACTTAATAAATTTAAGCTAAGAAAAGGCAGCATACCAAACAAACAATATGAAAATACTGCAAATGGGACTTCGCAGAGCCCCAACAGCTCAAACTAATTACCCAAACACAAACCTCTGGTGCTGTCTTCATGTCTTGGGAAGTATCTCCCCCCTATGCGCTGCAGCTGCTCCTCCAGAAGGACACTGATATCACTCATGGGAGCAGTCTGCCATGCAGACACCCCGGGCCATCAGCACATGCTAAATGGCACTAAAAGCCACATTGAGGCAACTTAAGTCTTGGGAAGTTTCCAGCCTTAGAACTCGATTCGGAAATGCAAGATTCAACTTTGCCAAAAGGTGTGATATGTATACATACATCTCATTTTTCCACCCAGAGTAATGCACAGTGCTTTTCTACCTCTATTCAGGACCGATACCAAACATACAAATACTAATTAAGGGATGGGTTTGGGTATGTTTGCATTTGGCATACAGAGACAGGGGTAAGGATGGCCATGAGAAAACTTGCCACTGAGCATGCCCTACATCCATTAAAAACTTCACATAATAGAATTTAATTACTTTAGAGTACAAACCTATGCGGTATGAGAAAAATCATGCTAACTCCTTGACAGTTTGCTGCTCCCTGTATGCTTGTATGGTAAATTACTGCTCATATTCCCAAATGCTCTGACACCACTACATGCACTGCCTGCACGCTCATCGCTAGATGGTTGTGTAACCATGATTTGGCTTCTCCCTGTGCTCCTTTCAGCTGCTACCACCACCCTCTTGCAAGCTACTACAGCAGTTCAAAATGCCTACAATAAAAAAAACAAGTGCCATCTTTTCCAGAAACCTGGCCAGAACTATTTTGAAACGACTCAAAAGACTTTCTCTTCCCTCTCCCAGCAGCCCCAGGGACACTCTAGGGTTGGCCAATACAGCTCCCAGTAGAGCACAGCTAACAACTGCTGCCTTCACCCAAAAGTCAGACTGAACAAAAAAACAGTGCTGCTGTATTTTAAGATTCTAGATACATTTCTTCTGCATATTAAATTTCAAACAACCACAACAAATAGATACGGTTCTTCCTGAAAACTGTACCACATTTTTTGGAAAGTGTTGTCATCTGATTTTCTGAAAGAAAAACTATTATTCAATGCAAAAAGACTGCAGAAAATGCTGGGTTTATTTTGGCATTATCTGTCTCCTCCATCTCCTGCAGAACAGCACTTAGTAAAGAGAAAAACTTCAAAACTATACCATTGGTGGCAGAAGAGACCAAAAACCTAAATGATCTCCCCAGTAATTTATTTCCCTCTGTGCCTCATGTCTATATGCTGACAACAAGAAGATATAACAAAACAAGTTTCTCTTTTTTGGCAGAAGATAACAGAAACAAAATTATCTCCTAACCACATGTTCATTATAAATAAAATACATAACCTTCCACTTTAAGGCATCAAAGTCAGGACTGATGTGCAGCAACAGAACCAACTTATAAAGGCAGGAAACTATCTACCTTCGCTCCACCTTATCTGGTATTACTCAGCACTCTTAATTATTCACTTTGGCAAATTTCAAACCCAGCTAAAGGAAAAAAAAAAAAAGCAAGCACCAACCAGCACGTCTGCAGATAAAGGCACTGACTGATAATCATTCCGTTCCCCTTGGATAAGGCTGGTTACCTTTCCTACAATTTGTTTACTAAAAAAAGTTAAGAGAACTCAGGAGAGAACTTAAGCATAAAACTAAATCCCCACATCCTTGAACACAGGAAACTGCTGTGGATTTCTTCTTTTCTCTTAAGATCACCTCAGGTTTTAAACAGATCTTTCAGAAATGAAGGCAATTTTCTGAAGTACTTGTTAAAGAGACTGGTATCACAGGAAGACTCACGGTGAATTAAGACCTCTTCTAAATGAGGTTTGAGCAGTTCAAAGAGGCAGTGGTCCAGTCTTCGAATAACAAGTAAGTGCTGGATAAGGAAGGCGTATCGTGATGGAAAAACTCACGTGCCTCTGGATAAGAGACTTAACAAGAACAGAGCTGATGCAACAAGACAAAAAATAGTTAAACATGGTGGTTTAGCAGCCAGTGGGCAGCTAAGCAACACCACACTGCTCTCACTATTTGATCCTTTTTATTTCTGAATGCTTCTGTCTCATAGTTCCCTCAAAGTCAGTTTTTCACGTATGCCATAAATAACACAGCAGTAGATGCACCATACTCAGTTCATTATGTATATTTTGCCATACTATTTGCTTAACACACAGATGGATACAAAAAAAGACAACCTCAGCTTAGCAGCGCCTGCCTCTGAAGAGACATTTTACACCCTTTATAGCCAACTGAGGGAAAAATGCAGCCATGGCTCTTACTTTGGGAAAAGCCCAACCTCATCAAAAATTCCAGCCTCATCACTGAGGTCTTTCTGAGTCCTGTTTGCCTCCTACTCTAAGTATGTATGGCAGCACCAAGCCCAGCACCATGCTGGAACACAGGGAGGAAGGGAAGGCTCAAGAGAGCCATCATCATTGCTCTCTACAACTGCCTGAAAGGAGACTGTGGCAAAGTGGGAGTGATACAACAGTAAATGGCCTCAAGTTGCATCAGGGAGATTCGGATTGGATGTTTCTCTGAAAGAGTGGTCAGGGGCTGGAATGGGCTGCCCTGGGAGGTGGTGGAGTCACTGTCCCTGAAGGTGTTCAAGAAATGCTCGGATTTGGTACTGAGGAACATGGTTTAGTGGGAAGTACTGGCAACAGGTGGACAGCTGGACTGGATGACCTTGGAGGTCTTTTCCAACCACTGTGATTCCATGATTCTATGAAGTGTTCTGCACCCACATTACAGCCCTCCTTAGGGATTTCCCTGTGTGAAGAAATGGGTACACACACAGCTCATTTTCACACCCATGAGAAGCAGAATGTACGAGGAAGCCCCAGCACCCTTGCTGAGGTAAGCAGTGAGAGCTCAGCCCAGAAGTGCATGCTTTAAGCTTTCTGTTGAGGCTTCTGAAATTGATATCACAGGCTAGCCTCCTTCACAAGAAGAAACACAATTCAGCCAACAACCTGCAAGCTAAAACAAGTCAGCAAATACCCTCTGCCACCTTCTCATGGCCCCTCATACAACCACGCTTAGAGTTTACCTAGTATTCCACCCACTACAATGGAAATTTTAAACTACCAAATAATTCCAACCATACGTACTTAGAAATCAATCAAATAAAATCCTCATTTCCAGATTTGTATGAAACCCCAATTCTTATGAAAATATACTGGCCAGAAGCAATTAAGCAGACAGGAATCAAACACTATCGCAGTTTGTTTAATAAGAACTTCTAGTCATTTTGCTGTTAGAAAATGAGATCCTTAAGACTAAGTCGAATTTCTCAGTAACAAGCTGTTCTCTTGGTGCCAGGATCTGACATACTGCATCTTAAAGCTTTGCTCTTAGTGTCTAGACAGCTAGAAATACTCACTAGTGTATTTTGGAAAAATGTTTCTCTTCCTCAGTAATTTACATTGAAGTGAACTAGCAGAAATTCCCATAAAAATACTTAACACATCTTTAAGTATAACACTGGTCTTTAAAATAGCCCTTCTTAGAAACTGGCAGCACAAGGAATATATATTACAGCATACTTTGGTACAAAACCTTTGAATGCTTGAGTCAAAGTTCACATTTTTATGCCCTAAGGTTCCATGCCTTGCAAACCTCACCTTGCGAGCATGGGGCTCCTGACCAGACAAACTAGCATGCTTCAGAGCAATATTACTGTGTCATTTGTGTACCAGGGAAAGCAGTGCACCTCCACAGCTGTTCACACGAAGGGCCAATGCACTGATCCTGCATTCCTGCCATGCTCACCAGGTTTATTGGCAGCGCAACCCATGCAGGCAGCCATGGCACACACGTGATGCTCCATCTCTGCTAGCCCTACCTGCTGCAGGGCAGTGCAGCCCAGCGTGAAAGCAAGAGGAAACTTGGGAAGCCTTCATACCAGAAGATCACCATTCCATTGGGCCAACAGCTTATTTAATTTTTCTCATAAATGTACACATTTTTTTCATAAAAGTAACACACTGTACCCACATCGCCACTTACGTGCTATAATACAGCCAGCAACAGCTAATAACTGTGTGTGATTTTTATGTTGATTTCACTGTTACTCAATCACATAGGAATAGCAAACAGGGGATTCTCCTCCCCCTCCTTCACTTAAAATCTTTCAACAAAGCTTACTGAACATTTCAAGTTTATTGCTAAAGATTGCTGTAAGTATAAAGCGCTCAAACATGCAAATCCAATAATATCTATTTCCATTGCAGATCCATAAACCGAGTTCAAAAACGAGCTAAGCTTTCATTATCACACCCCACAAGCATTATTACCAACTTGTTTGCACCAACTACAAGTGTGTTCATTCACAGCCAAAATGGCAGACCTACTCAGATTTGGCATGCCTTAAGCAACATGCCGTACGTCATCTACAAGCACAGAGCACCACTCCAAGAACTAACCTAATTCTGGTCCTTGTGAGGCTGCCCATGCTAATCAGTTATTTCAGACTTTAGAAAAAAAAACTTCCACACCCTTCTAGTCCGCCACTCGCAGTACAGTAGAGATAAGCATGTCCAAAGAACATTTGACAGGACCTTATCTTAAAAGAAATACCAAAAAAAGAGCTCTTTCAGAATAGTTATGTTATAGCAGTATAGTTTAAAATAACTTTCCTGAGGCTTACTAGAATATGCCACATATATTCCCATGTAGGCTGACTCTAATCTACCTTTGAAGAGGCAATCTTAAATTCATAGCCCCAGATAAGAAAGACTTTTGATTAACACTGAACTTCTCTATTTTATCACTATTCTCTTATTTCCCTGTATTAAAAACTTGTCAGATTCCAGAGATAGACTAAGTAGTCCTATCTGGGGTATATGCTAAGCATCAGAAACAGATTATGGTGATGTGGATCTCTGCCAGACCACAAAACGTTACCATACCATAACTCCACTGCAGAGATACCAACCAATGCAATACAAGACTTTGAAGTATGATTATTTTTTTAGATTAGACACTTAATTTTTTTTCTTTCAGAGACTGAAAAAGAAACCCATTTCCTTGTGCTTATTTTGAGATTGGTACTAAACTTCCATCCGTTAATATTGCATTACAAAGACCATGGAAAAGCTTTCACAAGAGCTCAGGACCCCACTTTATGAACAATAAACAAGTATATGTGTTTATTTTTAAATCAGAATCACAGAATGGCTTGGGTTGGAAGGGACCTCAAGGACCATGAATCTCCAACACAGCCCCCCCGCCACAGACAGGACCACCAACCTCCACATTTAATACTAGACCAGGCTGCCCATGGCCCCATCCAACCAATCCAAAGAAACTGTCAAAAGTCTGACAGATTAAAGTCCAGATCCTGGACTGCAGCACGCTCCAGGATAAGACCACCTTTGCTTCTCAGCATCAGTCAGAGCCACTGACAAAAATGAGATGGGCCTAAACAGCAATGTGTGCCAGTCGTCATGAGAAAGTGGAACCACCACGGCGGAAGCCACCAACACCGGCACTTGCAGATGGCGTCCCTGTGCTGTTTGCTACCCACGTCCCACTAAGCTATCCACTTCCTTTCATGGTGGAAGAACTCTGTCAAAACAAAACCAGAAATGTATGTTTTTACTCTCCTGATTTGTATGGGATACAGAAAACTCATGGAGTTTCCTGCTTATTTCTGTCTCCATAACAACAGTATTATGGAATAAAATCTCAGCTGAACTCTGCCACAATGTTTCCTTTTAATTCTAAACTGAATTACACACAAAAATTTAAGTTAAACCAGCAAACTAACAAAAACACTTAAACCCACACAAGTGTAATGAGCCACTGGCAAGCTATTCTCAGATTTCTTTACCAGAAAGTAGAAAAAAAAACTTACAAGACACTGACGGTAACGCCACAATTGTGCAGCACAATGGGGATTTGGCTGAATAACTTCCTAGTGGTGGAAAATACACACTACATTTTTAAGTCGGATTTCAACATATGTGCAGAGTCTCAATGCAAACTGTGGATGATTTACCAGCAGCAACTCATTTTGCCTCTGCGGAGGAGCCACACCATCGCAGCCAGCGCTGCAAAACACTGCATTTCCACAAACACACAGCAATGCTCACGTGCAACAACGCTTAAATGTTTCCACACAACTCAACTGCCGAGGCCCAGCAGACCCACAAGTCCGAATGTCTTCACCTTTTCTTTAAATGTTGCATTCAAAAATAAAAAGATCTCCTGTATGCTTTCAGAAAGCCCATTTAGCAACTTTTCCCCCACCTCCCACATATTTCCTTTCAGATACAAGAGCTATCGTACTGAACTGCATAAAGCTATCTGCAGAATCTCAGCTGATGCCTCCATTTATTTATTTATAATTGTTGCAGGCTGTTGATTCTTCATTCTTCTTTTCCATTAGTTTTTCCTTCCATCTGTCAATTTGTATTTGTCTGGATATATTCCCAATAAAGCGATGAAGGGATCATTTTTCAAGAAGTTCTGAAGGCTGTCCTTCTAGCTGAGTTTATAGGGTGTCTTTTAAACAATAAATGAACTTCTAAAGCCATATCTTTGAATGAGGCTAAACCCAATGAAGACTTGGGGCCTTAAAGTTTAGACTTGACGTGAGAACAGCGACATTACAATTCCTCATTGACATTCTGCTCATTTCCAGCAGCTTCTAAAATGAAAGCATTGCACTCAGTCAGAGTCCTTTAATAATTATCATGAGCTGAAGTTTATGCATGCAAAATTGTGGCAGGGAAGGCTTGCTACTTTAGCAGGCTCAGCTAACTGCAAACAGACTATACTGAAAAGAGGGCTGATCAGCAGCTCTGCCTTTCACTGTACTTCGAATGAGAAAGAACCAAGTCAGAGGATCCAGACCTACACAGAGCGAAGACTGAAATAAGCCGTACTATCTCTTCTGCATAAAACCACAAGAATGATTAGTCACAATCCAGATATTTCTGGATTCCTGCAAAGTAGAGTAGCACTCAGAGGCTGAGTCAGAACTGAGCTCTCCGTTCTTTTCCCTATTGCATAAGCACATGTGGGACATCAAAAGTTGACATTCTGACTTTTGCTCAGAAACAACAGTGACCAACCAGAAGTATAAAACAAAGCCCTCCAACTGCATACACCGTGACCAGGACTTTCAACACTCATGGAAGTTGTCCTAAGAAAGAATCCCACATTAAAAATAGAGAAGTCCATCTTTCATCACTTTGTAGACATTCTCATGAAGCTCTGCCTACTCGGTCTGCTGTACAGGCTGTATTCAGGTAGGCTCACCTTCTATACAGCCTCAAGCCAAGACAAGGAAGAGAGAAATGGGCCTGGAATGGTCTAAAATAAAATGCTGATGGGGAAAAGTTAAGTTTAGATCCATGCAAACAGCAGCACAAGCACCGAGGCACCTGAAGTTGGCTCCAATTCCTCAGAGCCGCCACTCGTCCCCTTCTAGTCCTGTTCTGTCTGTATTCCTCAGATAAGTCAGGCAATTTGTTTTTAACGTGCACAGTTCAATGTCTCTGCTGTAGAGGTGATCATTTTGCTACAGTCAGACACCCAGCATTTAGTTTTTGTCTTTCCATCCTGTTGGACCCTGCCAGCAGTCACTGCTGGCTGCCCTGTGCTCCCAACAGGGTAGGAGCTGAATGTCCTTCAGTACCTATTCCCTCTCCTATTTCATGGAGTTAGAGAACAAAACTGGAGTGAAAAAAGTCAGGTACCAAGGTCAACAAGGGTGAAGGGTGAGCAAGAAAGAACGATTTGCTCAGCCAGCCTAACTCACAGTGCTGCACAAGCAACACCCACTGTCCCATCCACAAGTTACAGCTGCCTCTGCCTGAATCAATTAAGGACATACAGTCACTGTTCTGGAGTATGTTGAATATATTACAATGCCATGGCGTTTCCGTTAGTGCCCTGTATATAAACAGTCACTACCAAAGTGATTTTTGTGCTGTTGTTAGATCCACAGCTAAGACTTTCTTTTCTCCGTGGAACAAAAGAAAGGGGAGAAAGGAAAAAATATAAATCCTACAGAAAGATACTCCTAATACACAGATTCAGTATCAAGCTCTGGCAAGTGTATCCCTGGCGCTACCCTAGGTAACAGAGAATGTGCCTCCTGTTACAACAAACCCTGCCTTTTACCACCAGGGCTGGCGCATCCCACATGGAGCCAGGAAGGAGCTTCTTCAAGCTCTGCAATTTTCAAAACAAAGGAAATGCATCTGCTGAAGAAAAAACAATTCCAACAGAACTGTTATGTGACTCCTTTCTTATATTTTGCTCCAATCCACCACAGTGCTACGAGTGTGCCAAGCATGTTCTGTGTTCCAAGCATATTATAAGGACACTTTTCTTAGAGAACTGTTTAGGCTGGATGAAGGACATTAAAATTCAGTTGACATTCAACCAGGTTCCCCTTTAAGCCTCTCCTGCCTGAACCTTATTCAAAGATGCAGAGATGCCCCTAGTGCTGTGGGACCAGACGTTTACATACCCATCCTTTTCCTCTTAGCCATCACTGAAACGGATTATGGATGTTACACATACTACACACTAAGCTAATCATCACCATTCTGCACTAAACCTCCAAAACAACATGCATACAGTCTTCCTTCACTTACTGCCCTCTTCTAGCACTGTACACGAGGATTTCAGACCACAAACCTCATTTTCTTGCATATCTGCAAACACCAAACACTGTTTTGTTAATAATCTCCCATGCACCACCACCATCTCTTAAGTTCAGCATACAGATTCAGTAGGTACAAGTAATACAACTGAAAACACTCAACTCTTGAGGATTTACCTAATGCCACACACACACACACACACACACACACACACACACACACAAAAAAAAAAAAAAAAAAACCACACACCAAAAAACCAAATCCTCACCATCAGCCAAATGCATTACTCTTGATTACCACTCAAATCCAAAAAGAATTTGGAATTTGATATCCCAGAGGGCAAACAAAGAGCAGCCCGGGAAGAAAACGCTGGCAGAGCCTTTTTGTACCTAACAAAAATGCACCAATGAAGGAAACAGCAGACAGCACAATGCTTTCCAGTCATATGAAGCCATTTCTGCAATGTTCCAAAGCCCCTGAAGAATTATGCACATAAGGGGAAGAATCGTAGGAACGTAAAAAGGAGATTCAGCTTCCCAAATTCTTCTGATAATGCCTAAGAAATAGATACTCAACTGAGTAAGAACTTGTGGACTGAACCTAATTGGTGGTGGTTTTCAGTGTGTTGTCATGCTGTGGTTTGTTGGGTTTTATTTTATTTTTAAGAGTTTGTTTTGATATGGTTGGCTACGGTTTTTAAACTAATAGCAAGCTATTTTCTTCTTGTCATCTTAAAAAAAAAAAAAAAAAAAAAAAAAAAAAAAAGTCATTGGCTTCAAGTTCATAAAGCACCTCACCATGCTTCACTAGTAGGAAAGAAAATGCAACTTGGAAGCAGTTCCACTATCAGTCCCTCAAACTGTAGCTGCTACCAAACGGCAACAATAATAGGTTATCTGATGAAATTATTCAACACGTTCAAAGATGCCCTGCTGCTACCACAGTCACCAGTAATTATGGGGGGAGTTAAGACTAGAAATGCAGTACGGTGTTCAAAGACTACTCCATACACGTCTAGTCCTCATTAAGTTAATGAGACTACACAAGTATAGAGGGCAATGGCAGCAGGTCTCATTCCAGGAGTAGAGTTTTAGCCTTTAAGTAGAGTGTATTCCTAAGGAATAATGCAACACAAACTTATGATGCCCGGAATGCAGTGTGTCACCAGCCAGTTTATTAGTGGAATGCAAATGATAAAATGCTATGTTAATTATTTGAGAAGTGATGCTGAAATGGTAAGCAGGTAAAATCTGCTGTAATTCTGGAAAGAAGTCAACCAAGCATCATAGAAGAGGAGGCTGGATCAAACTACATCTACATACGAGCACAAAGCTTACTGAAGGAATTTATGTACAGCAGATCCTCAGCATTTCAAAGGTAGGACAGGAAGACCACATTTTAAGAAGCATCAATTACAATAGCTTTATTATTATTATGAGAGGGTTAGTTCATGTATCTGATACTTTGAAACATAATTATAACAATACTTAAGTAATTCATAGCAGATTTAGTAAACGTGACAGAGCCTTCATAATACAACACCCTACCACAATGATGCCATCTCCTACAGAAGAATGCTGTGCTTTTTTTTAAAATGCAAATTACAGAGTGGGTGGATAAAGAGAAATGCAAACTGCAAAATCATACAAGTAAATAAAAACATACATAAGCAAGGTGACAGCCTGCAAGTGCTTCTCTTTAAAAAGCAATCAAATTACAATACCATTTTCTCTCCTGAACAAGCTCCTTTGAAATAAGAACAGTGATTTAAAAAAAAAAAAAAAAAAAAAAAAAAAAAAGGACTGAAAATGAGTTTTCAAGTGCTCTTTCTACAAATTATATATTAAGTTACTGACTGCATTTAGTCATCTTAATTTCTACAGCACTTTGAACTTGATGAGGGAAACTGCAGCTGAAAATGCAGCAACTGAACAGAATGATCCTAAGACAGATCAGAATATGCCTGTTCACTTGGTTAAATTATACTGACACTGGTGACATCTTCATTCAAATGTCTTTGTAATGACTCAATATTTAAACATTGCTATGGATAACAAGCTTCTTCCTGACCTGAAGAAACAGAGCATCTCCAGGCCTACACATCACTATCCTCATTACATCATAATGACAGGAAGAAACAGTTTTAACAGAAGCAAACTATTTTTTCTCCTCTCAAGATGCGTGTATCATCATAAAATGGAGTCCTTGCATATGAAAGGTGCATCCCGGCCCCCAGGACAGAGGGGTGCCACACACTGAGGCCGGGCTGAGAGGAAATCAGCACTCCATGACACAGCCAAGAGCTCCTCTAGCTGCTCTGAGAGCTGAGCACCCAGCTCCAAGCTGGGCAGGGGCTGCAGCCGGGCTATAACATGCTGACATGTGGAAGTGGGGAAGGGGCTCAGAGCACAGACAGAGAGCCCCTAGCAAGAGATGAAGGAAAATAAACAGCTGAGAGAGTTGAAACTCAGTGATGAGAACACTCCCTATATTTCTTCCCAAAAGGCAAAATATATTTTTAGTGCTTGGGGAGGGAGGGGCTGGGAAAGCTCAGTACTGTGGTTGTATTGCACTGTTCTTGCTCTCTTGACAAAATTCACTCCTTTGGGCTGCGGTAGAAAAGCTGTGAAGGAAACAATGACATGAAGCAACCAGACAATGCCATTACTTCAACAGCCTATTTATCCTACACATGGACTATGAGCTGAAACAAGGCTCCGTCCTCCTATTACCACCACTGCAGGTTATGCTCACAGAACAGAATTTCACCCTCAATAAAAGAAAAAGCACAGAAGAGCTCACTGCTTTCAGATTGAGTGCCTATAAATGTGAACCACCACATGGGGATAAAAGAAAATATTCTGCTGCAAGAATAAAGAGCAAGCCATCCAGTCACAGCCGTGACATTCCGTTCCCCCTCAACTGAGCGATGTACGGAAATGATGGTTGGACAAGGTGATCTCGGTGGTCTTTTTTAACCTTAACTATTTTACGAAATGCGGGCACACCACCGGCAGAGCCCTCTGAACGGGCAGAGTTCTGCCATCCCTCCGTCACAGCACCGCGCAGGCTGGCGGCAGTCCGCCATCGGGAGCACCAGGAGTGCCCTTGAGAAACGTCCAGGCTGCAGCGGGTGCACAAACGCTCTCCCTGGGCAAACAGCGCACGGGGATTTCTCTTTCTGCTCCTGACCCGGCATCACGTAAGGGAGATTAACTTCACACCAGCGTCAGAAGACAGCGTCGGGAAGGAACTAGCGAAGTTTGCGTGAAGCAGGCGGCTGAGACGAAACGCGAACAGGTTTAGGAGGAGGAGAAAAAAAAAAAAAAAAAAAACCAACACAACGAGCAGAGGCAGGAACCCTGCGGGCTCGGCTTCGCCTTTCTGTTCCCCAACTTGGGGCCCCTCCGCCCGCTGAGCCCCGTTCCGAGCCCGGCGCCGCGGAACCGCCGGGAACCGCTGGGTCCTCCAGCGGGCAGCCGGGATTTCTCTCTCGTCTTCCCACGCCCCTCTTCTTTCCACGTTCCCTGCCAAAAGGGGCCCCAGTAAATGCTATTCCACGACAACGGCACGAAGGAAGGAGCGCGGCACTCACCATGTCAGCCGGAACGCTGCTGGACATCTTGATATCCCTCTGACGCTTTAACACCAACTTTGAAAACAGAACGAGCAGCAGCGAGCAGAGATCCCTGGCCCGAGGCCGGCGTGGGGCGGCGGGGCCCTGCGGAGCTCCGGGCCGAGGGCTGCGCCGGGGCGGCGGCTCCGTCAGCGGCGGTGCCAGGCGGGGCGGGCAGCACTGCGCCGCGACATGGCTGCGCGCGGCTTTTCCCCCCTCGCGCTCTTCCTTCCCGGCGAATAACGACGGGGTGATTCACGGATAATGGGGCAGCCGTCACCTCCTCATTAAGCGCCGCGCTGCCGGCCCGACTCGCTGCCCTGGGGCCGGCGGGGCCCGGGGGAGGACGCCGGGCTCGGGCCTCCCCTAGGCGGGCTGCCGCATGCAACAGGCTCCGGCGGGGACGGCCTTGCGGCTCCGGGGCTTGGCGGGGCCGTTCAGCGGCTGTCGCCTCCCGCAACCTCAACTCTCATCGCCGCCTCCTCCTCCTCCTCTTCAGCCCGCCCTCGCTCCCTCCGCCCCCTACCCCCGCCGGCACGGCAGACTCGCCCCCTCCCCTCGAGCTTTAGCGGCGCTGCCTGGTCGCGCCGCGAGCCGAGGAAAAGCCTCCGCTCAGCACGATGCCGGCCCACAGCCGCCCCCTGTCATCTTCGCCTCAAGCCAACATGGCGTCTGCCGAGCCCGGGCAGGGGACGCGGCAGGGGAGAGACGGAGCCCCCCACCCCTCCTCCCGCCGTCACGCGCCGCCGCCCCGCGGCACCATGGGGCTTGTAGGCGGCCGGGAGGCGTGGCACGGAGGCGCGGCCCCGCCCCGCCCCGCCTCTCAGCGACCGTTGCTAGGGCTGAGGGTCATCCCAAAGCGTGCCGTTTTATGGACGAAAGGGCTCCTCTGAGGTTCACGGGGGAACTTACGACTTCCGTGAGGCTAAGAGGATGAAAAACGCGTCCCACCGCTAAGGCATGCCTACGGGTCTTTTCAGGGTGCCCCGTGATGAAATCACAGAGATGCAAGGGAACTCTGGGGATCATCGAGTCCGACCCTTCCTCAAGCAGGTTCCCTACAGCAGGTGCAAGAGGCCAAGAAGCAATTAAAACCCACTAAATTCAGACTGAACGTAAGAACATGCTGGTTTTATGTGAAGGTGGCCAAAGACTCACAGAATCGTAATTATCAAGGTTGGAAAAGACCACTAAGATCATCAAGTCCAAGCATCAGCCCATCCCCACCGTGCCCACTGGCCACGTCCTTCAATGCCACATCTCCATGGTTCTTGAATATCTCTGGAGGTGGTGACTGCAACACCTCCCTGGGCAGTCCGTGCCACGTCATTACCACTGTTTTGGACAATCATTTTTTCCTAATACCCAACCTGAACCTCCTTTGGCAAAATCTGAGGCCATTCCCTCTTGTTCTGTTGCTGTTACATGGGAGAAAAGGCCAAATCACATCTTGCCACAATATCCTTTGAGGCAGTTGTACAGAGCGAGAAGGTCTCCTCCGTGCCTCCTCTGGACTGAACAATCCCAGCTCCCTCAGCTTCTCCCCATCAGTGCTCCAGACCCCTCACAGCTTCGTTGCCCTTCTCTGGACACATTCCATGGTCTCAATGTCTTACTCATAGCAAGGGGCCCAAAGGTGCAGCCTCACACATGCCGAGTACAGGAGGTGCTCTCACAAGTTTCCCAGAGATCTACCAAATAAATTAGCAAGGCTAGAAAGGTCCACTAATTAGAGGAGTGTGTGCAGACGTGTTTGTATTCCAGTGCTGTCAAACCAACAAAGAAAAAAAAATCAAGAAAGCAAAACAAGTGGATGGAGCTGTGACACATGCAGTCTAGTTCCCTCAGGAGCAGTTCTCTTGTAAAACCACAGGAAATTGGGCAGGTTTGTTTCCTTTCAAAGGGAACCCCCTAAAAGTTGGGGGCTGTTGTCCCTCTTTATGACTTCCCACTGTGTGCAACAATCCCTGGAGATGCTGTCCCCTACAGAGGTTATAACTCTTTAAGAAAAACTCCAAAGCAGTATGAGAGCAGTATTGGCTTTAAAGGACATATCCGACGGCAAGTATTTTGGTTAAAGGCACAGGAAGAGTTGGGGGGTTATCAGAAGTGACCCCACATTGCTGTCCATGCTGTCGCACTGTGTAACTTTAGTCTTTATCTCCCTGGATTGCTTATACTGCGAATTTCTGGAAGGGTTCTCTGGCACTGAAGAGGCTGAGAGCAGGGCCTTGTCAGACTGGAGAAGAGAGGGCTCAGGGGCTCTCCATGACGTGTATAAATACCTGATGGGATGAGGGAATGAAGAGTCTGTAACCAGGCTCTTCTCAGTGGTTCCCAGCAACAGGCCAAGAAGCAATGGGCACAAATTAAAAACTAGTGAATTCAACCCAAACATAAGAAAACACTGTGAAGGTGGTCAAAAGCTAGCACAAGTTGCCCAGAGAATTTGTGGAGTCTCTGTCAGTAGAGATACTCAAAATCCATCCAGACACAGTCATAGCCACCAACTGGGCATGGTTATAGTCAACCTGATGGGGCTGACCTACAGGTAGATTTGACTATGTGACCCTTCAGAGGTTGCTTTCAACCTCAGCCCTCCTGTGTCTGTGACTGATGTTTTTGTACTGTGTATAGTCATCACCAACCTGTCAGGTCTTCAAGCCAAAGTGATAACAAGGCCTATAATTGCAGTAGTAACAGCATATTGCCAAAACATTGCTTTCTTTTTCTTGAGGGACAGAAAAAGTGAAAAGGTTCCTCTTTTTTTCCCTAACTTTTTGTAGATCTAACTAATAATATCCATAGATGAAGGCTGAAGGGGTGAGCTATGAAGGATGTCTCTTCATCTCTTCGTCCCAAATAATAAGCATTCCTGAGTACGTATGTCTTCCTGGCTAAATCAGGAAGATATACATGCTGTATAGAGATTATACTTAGAAAATTATCAATTAAAAAACAAACCAACCAAAAAAAAAAAGAACCCCCAAAAAACCACAAGCAACTCAAGCATTTACTTACTGTTGTATGTTGTATGCCTAACAGCTTAAGTTTATGTGGACTCCCAAGATCTACTGCAAAGATGTCTTACAGACCAACCCATTGCTCCAGGATTACAGCAACCTTGTACAAGTGCCTTGAAGGGATCTCGGGGTGCATTAGGAGGTGCCCTGCCTATGCCCACTCATATTAGGGATGAGAGCACGGGCGTCACATCTGCTTCTCAGAAACCACAGCTGGGAGCTTCCAGCTGTCTCCTCATGTAACCTGAAGTTTGTGGCAACTCGATGTCCTGACCCTGCTGTGACGGCTGGGGGGAAAGATGCATGACCCTTCCCATCTCCTCTGCTTCCAGGAGGCAAGGCATACAACAGGGCAGTCTATCCTTCTACAGCACACAGCATGAGTTGTCAAAGGCTATGTGGAAGTACCCATCAGTAGAGCAGAGAGAGGTCCATGTGCCCAAGCACAACAAGCAACCTAGAGTACCAATGAGCACAAGAAAACTGGGTGAGGGATTGGCAAGGCAAGGAGGCAGCAGTAGGACACATCCATCCATCAGTGAAGGCTCTTCTGAATTATTTAGATGCGGCACATTTGTGCTGTGTTAAGATAAGCACATCCATAGGATGGAACCTGAGGACAGAATGCAGAAGACACAGAGACCAAATCAGCATGACTGTGTATTTAACGTTCTCCTACCTCTATTTTAGCAATCCATTAAAAGGAAGGATCACACCTTCAGTGCTGATGAAGCACTGCTGTACGTGAAGAGTCAGGGGCTATCATTGTCACTTCTGTTGGTACACCCAGGTCCGACAACTTTTCTGCCTTGCACTGTGCAAGTCAGTATCAGTTCCTCTCTTCGACACACAGCTGAGCTTTCCAAAAGATAGCATGAAAAATTACCTTTTTAACTCATTATTACAAATGTAAATCCACAATTATAACTTCAGGCCAGGACATTTCTACCTTAGGTGCTGCACAGTATAAACAGATAAAAGAGTTTCTGTCCTGAAAGGTTTACAGTACTGTTTTTACTCCAAAGTTGACATTTGTATCACATTTGTGTGACTTTTTTTCTCAGCTCTCAGCTATGATGATACAACACAAACGAATGGAGGACCCAGCACAGGTGGTACATGCTGAAGATCATTTAAGGATGGTTGAGTGCTGGGCAAATGAATAAAAGGAGAAGCTGCACAATTATCCTCTTAGGAGTAGTGTGGGCCTGTGCCTTACACATGACAAAAGAGATAAGCTCCCACTGGATTTGTAGAGGGAGGTAATGTATTTGAAATACAGTGTGGTCGAGTATAAAACAGAAAAATATCTTTTTCTCCTTGGAACGTATTAAAAAAGGCTGTTATGATAGCATTCATTTCACATTCACACAGAGAGGAAATGAAAGTTGTGGTCAGCAGTAGTCAGCTGGAACAAGGGACCCTGAAAAAGCACAGCTACAGCCTTGTATATGGGATCAGCTTGCAGCTAAACACTGAGCAAGTGCTGCAGGCACACAGAGCTGAAAAAAAATCTTTCCCACATCCAAGGACTAAGCAAAAAGGGAAGTGCTGTTTGAAAGAAGTGCTTGCAATATGAAGAGTTCTGTTTTTGGGGCCTAATTCTGTACTTAGACACACAAATCCATTTCCATTAGCTGTCACTTGCAGAACTGGCATGTGAATTTAGACATCAGGATACAAAATTATTCATCATCATCACCCTTTGTCAATTTATAGAAGAAAAAGATGGAGCGTACAACTCCTGTTTTTGCTCCTCATTTGAGGAATCTGACATGGCATGCATAGATGAGTTGAATCTTGCAGTGCTGTATTTATGTTGATAAGACTTGTGCCATATCTCTTTGGGTAGGCTGGGCTGTATTTTAGTGTTTAATTGCCACTGGTGCTAGTTGAAATCCAACTCTGTTTCAAGATGTGTTTAACAGGAATAAAAGATCTGCAATTCTAAATCTGATCAATAGTCCAGCTGATGTGTTATCCTGTCTGTAGCAGTGGCCAGCATCAAATACTTCAGAGGAAGACACACAAAGCCCCAAAGTGGACAATCACGTTATAATCTGCTTATTTGGTTAAGTTTCTACTGCTGCCAAGGATGCAGAAGGGTCTGGTTTGTGCCCTGAAGCACAAAACTTCATGTCCTTTATATCCTTAATGGCAGAATAATCCATCGATAACATGTAAGAATGACCACCATTTTTCAAAAGAGCAGTGCTGTCTCCTGTTGGCTGTTATTGCTGGGGCTAGAGAACACATTGAATCCTCCTCCTAAACTGACATTAAAAGCTTTCAGACCCATAATATACTCTGGTGTTTTTCATTTGAGGCAGGCTGCAAACAGGAGCATCTTCAGGAGAAGGAGCAGTGACAGAAAGGAAATTACTTTTAAGGCAAGAATAGCCATGGCTTCTAGTTTCTCTGCAGGCTTTTAGAGCAGCTTGGGAGGTGAAAGACTCCTTAAACAAAGGGTTTAATTCTCCGTGGTTTGGCTGAAGGACAGATCAGGATTCCTTCCCTCTCTGGCAGCCACAGAAGCAAGATACCTAGGGCAGCAAGGAACACATGGGGCTAGTCAGCAGGGTACTCAGCAGGGTACTCTTAATACCTTTATACAAACATGCAGGCATTTTTTTTTAACTCCTACTGAGCCAATCTGGTGCTTCTGTAAAAACCTCAGATTTTGTGTTTGCAAATAATTTTTTTCTTACTAAATTGATTCATTTCCATTTGGAAGCACATTGATTTTTGCTTCTTTGTCTTTTCTGTGTCAAGCCGGAACAGCATGGGTGTCCTACCACATCTGATGTCAGCAGGCTTCTGGGAATAGCATTTAGTGGCTCTCACCTGTCTCAGAGCTAGTACGGATGCCAAAAAAAAAAGACCTTTGAGGTTTTGTAGACTTTATAATACATGGTGATGACCATAATTGCGGCTTATTTATTTACCTTTTAAGTTACTTGTTATGCTGATCTTGCTGGAAAATAAAAATCCACAGCTATTTTAACTCACACTGTACCCCAGTATACTTTAAGGATTCATTCCCCTGCCTTTTCTTTGTAGCATCTGTATACAAAAACAAGATGGTAGGAAACAAACAAGTAATACTTTGTGCCAGGGATTATTTCTGGCCTTTCTGATCCAGCCAAAGCTGGCAGGAACAGTGCTCTGACAATCTAGTGGGCGTAGCTGCAGAAAAGGAGATAGGGCGTATTAGTGTTCCAGGTACCAACGTTGTAAATTGTGCTGGGAAACTCCTAAGAGGGTGTGAGGACTGACAGAAGAAGGTACAAAGGTGAAATACAGGGGAGGGAAGAATACCCTGAATAAGAACAAGAAGTCTCTGTGTCTGTATTTGAAAGGGTTCAAATTGCCAGCATCTAGAGGTAGTTTAACTACTCATAGCTCTATGAATTAACAGATACATCAGTCCAGTCCATACAGAAAAATTACTGAAAGCAAATGGAAGATATCCTGAATTCACGTGGGACAGAATTAGTTTTCTTTCTAATAGCTGATATGGTGCACTGTTTTGGATTTAGGGTGAGAACAATGTCTATAACACACTTCTGTTTTAACTGTTGTAAAGCATTTTGACATAGAGCCATGCTCTTTTCAGCTCCTCCTGCTGCCTGGCCACAATGGAACTGGGGGTGTGCGAGCAGCTGTGAGTGGACAGAACCGGGGCTGCTGATTCAAACAGGCCAAAGCGATGTCTGATACCATGTGGCTCAGCAATAATGCTGGGAAATTAGCCAGGGGTTGCTTCTCACAGACTGGCTGAGCATCGATCGGTGGGTGGTGAGCAATTACATTGCACATTCCTCATTTTGCATTTTTTTAATCATTATTATTGTTTTCCCTTCATTTTTTGTATGTTAAAACGCCTTTATCTCAGTGCACAAATTTTAACTTTTTTTTCTCTTCTCCATTTTCATTCCACTGTGATGGGGCGGAGTAAGAGAACAGCTGTGTGGTGCTGCACTGACTGCTGAGTTAAACCACAAGAGTTCCTTATTTTATCACAGATAAGGATCATAGAATCATTAATGTTGGAAAATATCTCTAAAATCATCTAATCCAACTGTCAACCCATCACCACCATGTCCTTCAGTGCAACATCTCCACATTGCTTGAACACCTAGGGACAGATTCTACCACCTCCCTGGGCAGCCAGTGTTTCAGTACCTTAACACTCTTTCAAAGAAGAAATTTTTCTTAATATCCAACCTGATGGGCCTTGATGTCTTTCTTGTAGTGAGGGGCCCAAAACCGAACATAGCATTCAAGCTGCAGCCTCACCAGAGTAGAATACAGAGGGACGATAGTTTCCCTGGTGCTGCTGGTTACAGTGCTACACTATCTTTGATACCAGCTAGAATGCTGTTGGCCTCCTTGGCCACCTAGTCACACTGCTGGTTCATGTTCAGCCAAGCATCAACCAACATCCCAGGATTCTTTTCCTCCACG
The DNA here is from genome assembly GCF_951394365.1 of Tetrao urogallus. Classification (NCBI taxonomy): domain Eukaryota; kingdom Metazoa; phylum Chordata; class Aves; order Galliformes; family Phasianidae; genus Tetrao; species Tetrao urogallus. The sequence goes on from NC_136813.1 coordinate 20,926,176, forward strand.
CAGCTTTCCAGCCCCTGCCTCAAACTTCAAGTGATGCACGGGGTTGTAGTGACCAAAGAGGAGGATCCAGCACTCGTTCTGGTTAAAGATCATATAACTGGTCTCAACTCAGCTATCCAGCCTCTCCAGATCCCTCTGTAATGCCTTCCCACACTCAAGCAGATTAACACTTCCTCTCAACTTGGTGTCATCTGCAAATTTACTGAAAGTACACTCGATCCCCTTGCCCGGATTATCAGTGAAGATATTAAACAGTGCAGGCCCAGTACCGACCCCTTGGGAACACCACTCATGACCGGACACCAGCTGGATTTAACTCCATTCACCACCACTCTCTGGGCTCAGCTCTCCAGCCAGTTCTTTACTCAGCAGAGTGTACCTGTCCAAGCCACAGACTGTCAGCTTCTCTTGAAGAATGCTGTCGGTGACAGAATCAAAGGATTTGCTGAAGTCCAGGAAGACTACATCCAAAGCCTTGTCCTCATCCACCAGGTGGGTCACCTGGTCACATGAAGAAGGAATTATAGCAGAGAAGCATCCTAGATCTGCTTCCCACTGGCAAAAGTAAACTAAGTGAAACATTGAAATAACTCTCATGCTTTAAACTAGAAAATTGAATTTGTCAAGCGATTTACAGAACATAACAACAAAATGGTAATTCATATCAGGAAATCAAATATGTGGGAGTGAAAGATTCTTGTGCAAGTATTCAGAAGAGCAGTGGGGGCAAAAATTATCGAAATCTGCCAGATGAGAAGAGGGCAAAGCATCTCTGACAGTGCTATTTCAAATTAGATGACAGCTCTTCAGAGAAAGGAGAAAGAATTTGAGATTATGGGGAATGGCTCTCATAAAAAGAAACTTTGCAGAAGAATTTTTCTGGGAAATGACTGAGAAAAGTATATGAAATGCACACAAGTATGTAGAGGCACTGGAGAGATTACAGTGAAAGAACATAATAAATCATGCTTGGTCCAACCAAGGATGCAGAAGGAGAACGGCTTTGTTAAAGTGTCAAGCCATGCAGCTGTGCTTGGGTTGTGTGCTGGTGCTACCAGGCTCCCAGCCCTCCCTTCATCCTGCAGAGAACGCAGCCCTTCAGCAGCACAGAACCCAGCTCGCTGGAACACGAAGCGCACCGCCTGTTGTTCCTGCTTCCTGCTGACTCCAGCAGCTAATTTCTTACATTAGTATCAAAAATATGAAACTGAAGTAAGAAATCATTCTTGCATGTATGCTTTCTGAGTCTGTTATCTACATTACTTTAGAACTCTTCTGGTGGTTGTTGTTTTTAATTTTAAGATCTTCATACATTCTTTATCAAAGTCTGTTAAGTATATACATGGATATACACATACAAATATATATTTGTTTATGTTTTTATAAACATTTGTTTATACAGACTCAATATGCACACACAAGTATCAAATATCCGAACATGAAGTTAACTGTATCACTTAAATAAATTGCACTCCGATCTGATTGTTTAGCCGAAACAAAACCCAGCTCAGAATTTGTGAGGAGAACCTAGTTTTTGTTTACATACATTATTCTAACACAATATAGCATTTAATCTGACTTATTTTCTAACACTCCCTAGCACACCAGAAACAGTATCTGAATGAGCCAGTGTCTTGAAGCGCTATTCTCAATTGGCTAAAGAGATTGTCTGACCTTGGGTAACTGGTCACTGCTGTTGGGGAGACTTTCCATGAGCAACATGGCACAGTGGAAACATAATGGGACAAGGGTCTCATGTCAGCTATAGGATATGGAAACACCACTGTTTTGTGCTTCTTTTGCTTTATTGTAATACATAGGAGGCACAATCAACAAAGACTTCCTGAGGATGAATGTTGTCAGTATATGAAACACTGAATAACCACTTTTTGTATTCCTGAATGGTCCCCATTCTTTCAGATTTAGAGGGGAAAACACAGGAAAAACAGCTCTGGGGAATGGAGTCTTGCATATAGGAGATTTTGTTTTTCAGTAGAAAGACTTTTGGCTACTTTGGGATCTTACACTAGTTTTATATGAGTTTAACTTAATTGACATAACCTGAATTATTCACTTTACAATAAAGTGAGAGAGGCATTGGACAAATTAATAGGAGCACAAATTCCATATTACTTACAAGGTCACAGTCATCTGGGTCCTGAATGCTGCCAGTGTTGGGATTGATTTTTTTCTCTATTTTCACTTTCTTTCATCATGACCATAAAAGCCCAAGAGGGCTTGTTTCCATTCCAGCCTCTCTTTCTCTTTTCAGTCCCTGGGCCTACATGTACAGCAATAGGTTTTTGTGTTATATAGGTGAATGCTCCCAAAATAGCCAGCACTAAAAGTTGCCTAATTGGTTTACAGTCAGCAAGAGACTTGCAAGCGAGCAGCGGAATCCAAAGACTGAGCAAACAAGTTTTCCAGCATTTGAGTTGGTCATACTTTTGGATAGTCACTTGTTTCTGTTAAAGTCACCTGCTTCATTAGTTTTTACTCATCTTAGCTTTATTAATTTATTAAAATGACTGTAGCTAGAAGGTAAAGAAAAGGAGAAATCATCTGGCCCCAGACACCACTGATAACTGTTACATCCAGTTGACAGGAGACGAGTATCTGAAATGTTAGCTACAGGCAGAAGTTACTGAGAAGTAACAGTGGAAATATTTGGCCACATGCAAATACTTCAACTGCATCTTCAGATTTTCTTTATCACACATAAAAATAGGGGTTACGTTCACATAAATTCAGCCCTTTACAAATACTGGGTATTTTATGTAAGCTACTCGTCTAGCCTCCCTCAGTCATCAGTGAAACAAGGTACATCCACCACCCTGACAACTTGAGTGCTGTGCTTAAGTTCCCTCCACTCACTATTGAAAATTATTTTAGAGATGTTTAATTTTCAGCCAGATGAAATGAACCAAGATGAATCTGACTCTTATCTCTTCTATTTCTTCCCACCACGCAGTGTTTTCAGCTCCACAAATGAAATGAATCCACAAATGAACTCCACAGTGAATTATGATTTTGTGCTGCTCTGCACCAACCATCAGACTTTGGCAGTGCTCCTGTTCCGAAGCACTGAGGTCCAAAGCCAGAGATGCTGCAAACAGTCATGCAGGACCTTCAGCACAAAAGTAGGGCTGAAGTCATCAGGTGCAGGCTGCACGAAGTGCCTAGCACTAACCATGTGCAAACATGGGTTGAGCAAGCACAAAACTTTGGCAAGATCAAGGCTTAAATATAATCACCCCAAGGCAAGAAAATGTTCTTCTTTTGTTTCCCTTGCAGAACAAAACTTGCTATTGTCACTTAATTAACTTGGTTTTCAAACTGGTGATTGATGAAGTAACTTTGGAAGGGTTACAGTCATGGCATCACTTAAAACACCTTAAAGCTCTTCAGGGAGAGCATTATGAGAAAGCAGTTGCCAGGATGCTGCACTGAATGAGTGCTCCATGCTCACAGGGCAAGCACTGGGATCTGATGCATCAGTTCCTGTAGCGTCGGCCTGGCTGCTCCTAAACTGCACGGGTAGTGAGTGCCCTCTGGACAGGTGAGTGCTGCATCAAAGCTTTCATTATTCCAGAAGGATTCTTATCTAGGACACTGAGGGCACAGTGAAGGAATTGGTTGTTAAAGGGTTGATGAAAGAGAACAAGAACGGAAAGTGAAAGCCTGAAGAAACATGTATGGATCTTGCATCGTCACAACATTAATATGGCATTTAATGTGGCTACACTTTTCTAGCTCAATGTTGCAAATTCCTTGCAGTTGCAGCAAAAGGTAGGACTTAAACTGAGACAGACTGCACAAAATATTACAGAGGATTTTCAAGAGCATGGAGCATGCCACCAAACAGAGATCTTGTTCACTTCTCCTGCCCTTTCTGTGACAAATGACTGCAGTAAAGTTGAGCTCCTGCTTTTCCTTATTTATGAAACACCCCTTCCCTTTTGTATGAAAAACTAATTTTCCTGAGCTTTAAAAAGTGCCTAAGTGGCAGTTGAAAACACAGGAGAAAGCCTTGCATTAGAGTGGAGGAACAAGGCAAGCACTGTAAAACAAAAAGCCATTCACTGTTTCTTTCTCAGAAAGAAACGGAACGAAAACTGTCATCAGAATAAATTGTTCTATTCCTGATTATTGTATATAACCCAATGAAACAAAAAAAGGCATTTCCATTCTCATTTTCACAGGCAATCTACGTCCTCAGAAAGAGCACATTTCTGTACTAGGTCAGCAATTCAGCAGAGTTTTCACACTGCTTTGACTTTTCCAGCTCCCAGGAGTATCAGACCTTTACAATTCTTTCTAAGTTCCCAACAAATTTAATATTATGGGCAAATTTTTCCATAGATTGATTGCAGACATACAAGGCTTCTGGCACCATGTATTGCTCGCTTGCATAGATGTAGCTGATAGGCAGAATCTACGCATTGGTTTTGGATGAAATCTCATTTAGACAAAATAGGTTTTACTCGCCATCCTCTCCACAGCTGAGACTGGAAATGTATCACAATTGGCCATAAACATTTCTTCAGGAAGGAACTGGTCTTGAATAAGTCAGCTTAAATAAGATCAGCAATGCCATCTCCAGCACTACCATCTGGTGACTCTTAATCACATCCGAGAGTAGAATGTAGCAAGAATGAGTCAGGTTAAAAAAGACATGAGAAAACAGTGGGAGCGTGGAAATGTGAGAGTATTAAGTTAGAGTAGCTTGCAGCTTGCTTGGAGAAAAGCAATAAAGAGGAACCTGCAGCCAAGCGATCCGTGAACTCAGGCACTAGCGCAGTACTTTCCATACACACCCATTCACAAATACCACCCTGCCCCTTCTTGCCTCTGCTTTTGGTTTTGCTCTTATGCTCCACTGCTAACACAGGTACAGCATGTTAAGATAACCATTCAGAGCACGGTTCAGCATCATGTGCTTGTCACAGCCCTCCTGGCACCAGTGTGTCGCTTCCCTGACTGGTGAGACTCGACAGCTCTCTGAGCCCTCATAACTCTGAACAGGGATGCGTGAGAGCAACACTCACCTTTTCTGTATTTTTTAACCATTGGCCATAATTTGTAGAATTTAAAATCTTCAATGCAAAGAGGAATACTTTTTCTTTTCTATGTTCATTTTTCCTTTTTCTGGAACTAGACTCTTAAATAAACAGCCTGAAATAAACTCTATCAGGAGTTACAAGCAGAAAAAGTAGGCAGCTCTGGGAACTGCACCGGTTTGAGGACAGAAACCATTTGAAAAATGTGCTTTTAAGTTCTTTTGCAAAGCTTCTGTTATTGTTGTTGTTGCTGGTGTGCATCATTAGCATTAGTTTGTTTTCACTGACTGTAATACCATTCCCATTTTTTTAACGAGCAACTGGATGATGCATCACAGCACCACTCTATGAAATGCTGACTTCCGAATATAAGCTTTCTGGTCAATCCTCTAATCCAAAGACAGATGTTATCCTAAAATGGATTGTCATGCTAGCAAATATAAATATGCATTTAAAACACTGGTAGAGTCGTGATTCACAAAGAGTTGGAAATTATTAGAAAAAAAAAATGAAGAAGTTGAGTGTACAAGAGATAAAGGTTGGTGCTTTGATGAGAGCAGTTTTCCCAGTTCAAAAATATCTTTCAATCAGTTCAAAAATATTTGTTGTGATGTTTTCTAGGCTCACAAACAAATAGCTGAATAGTTTGGGCAGGGCGTGTTTGATCCTGTACAAAATGCTTTTACATTAAACTTCTGGAAGAGCATGCATCTCTTCATTACCAGTCTCCATTCTCATACCTTTTCCTTCCCTCTTCTATCTATAACCCAGCAACATGGCGTTCTTCAATACCTTTATCAGTGATGAAGATAGTGGAATTGAGTGCACCCTCAGCAAGTTAGCTGACACCAAGCTGAGTTGTGCAGCTGATACAACAAGGGGAAGGAATGCCACCGAAACAGACCTGGCCAAGTTTGAAAACTGAGCTCACATTAATCTAATGAATTCCAGTAAGATCAAGCACTTCTTTGGCCTTTGCTGAGCCTACTCAGCTCCCCAGGGAATCCCATCCTCTTCAGGGAAAACCCATACTGTGTGTGCTGTGGCACTGGGCTGGTGTCCTGCATACAGTCTTGTGTATATATGTATTTGTATATATATATATTCCTACGCACACATTTATATAAAAATATAGAAAGCATTTATAAGAGTATAGGTGTTTCTGCATGAGTGAAATAAGTTATGCCTTTTTCCTGAAATCCCCTGCCTGTGAGTGCTATTGTGTGGTGTGTGGCACTTCGGACATTTTGAGTTGTTGTAGAAGGAACTGGCATGTTTGGTGGAGTCTCCTAGAGAAAGGAGGGCATTTGGGGTTTTTTAGTTAGAGTCCAAAACCTGCTGGAGCCCCAGGGATGTTTTATAACTGCTCTCACTCTTTGTACAGAGTCAAATATACATTGTGCAAAATAAAGCACAGAGGTATACAGTTACTTTTATGATTGGTTCAGCTTGACGAAGTACGTTAATGGAGAGTTTCTTTGTCCTTGTACAGGACAGGTTTGTTGTTCTTCAAGCACTTTTGTGAGCAAATGAATGTGTTAAATTAGGTCCTGTAGAGACTTGTTGGCAATTTTAAAGACATGGCATAATGAGGCTTGCTTCCAGCTCTGCGGGGATAGCTTCCTTTGTTAGTCTACCAAATGAAGTATTGGATAGGCTTGTAAATGGGAGAGAAGACTTCAAGAGCCCTATTCTCTTATCCTCCTGCTTTTGGCCCTGTGACAACCCCCCTGCTCTAAATAGGAACCAAATCTTCTTCTGAGGAGACAGTGCGAGTCTTTTCCAAAATAAGAGCGCATCTCAGATCAAACAACTCCAATGGATCTTGTAGTCAATATTGGTGGTAAATGGACAGCTGGACTGGAAGATCTTCGAGATTTTTTCCAACCCTTATAATTCTATGATTTTATGACTATGAAGAAAAAAAAGCGAGAGCAGGGAGCCAGTCATCCCATCCACGCTGCCAGTGATCACTGGAGGGATGACCCATGCTCTGGCAGCCTATCTCTCCTCTGTCCAGACAAGCAGCCAACGTGACCAGCTTAGATTAGATACCTAATTCCTGAAAAGCTAAATTTAGGCTCAAGGAACCCAACTTGCAATTTTAAATCTTTGGACAAAATCTACTGTTCCTTTTCAAGGAAAGAAACAAATATTTCATGTCATGACAGATGGTTTTAAAAAATGATGGTCTCTCAGCTGGGATGTAGTACCACAGAACTGCTCTGCTGAAAGGTGAATAAAGAAAAATACTCATTCCAGCAACGAGAAACCTAGAGCTGAGAACAGCAGCATGCCCAAGTGATTTTGGCCAGTGCATCTGAATAAAATAAGCTCCGTTATTTTAACACAACGTACACTATGCTGTTCTTTGAACAACAAAAACAACAGCAGCAAAACGATTCTTGCTGGAACGTAGTGATATCTCAACAAGAGAGCCGTGCCCAACCTTTGTGGTGATAATCACTGGGATCGCCTGTGCTACCCTTTTATTTCTGCATTAGGAATATAATGGTTGTATCTGTACATAGTGAATGCAATGGAAAGACAAAGGAGCACAGCCCCAGGTAGCCTGTGTACCCTGCATAGCAAAAGCTGGCAATGTCTGCTTATAAGAGCTAAAATATTCTGCAATATTCCGGCAGCAACACGCAATGTTATTTCTGGTACTCGTGCGTTTACTGCTTCTCACTTTGAAGCCAGAAAATGCTCATGCATTTTAACAATCTAAACATACATACACAGAGCAGAAAATGCAGTTGTTTAATTTTGATGTGAGATCCAGATGAGGAGCAAATCCCACATTTCACATGCAGAGCAGCCACTTCCCCAGCTTGATTTCGGCTCCTAGCACTGTCCCCAGATGCCTTCTGGCTCAGATGGGAGAAAGCCTCTGATTGCCTGCAGGCTTACCCTTGGGGCAAGGAGCAGAGAAAGGACAAATCTGTGTTAGCACTGGGGAAAAGCTGAGCATTTTGCTAGAAGTTCGAGCATCCACCTCTCTGGAGAGAATAGCAGAAAGTCCACAGCCATTCCCACATCCTTCTAGGTGTGAAGAATGGAAGGCAGCAGCGGTGGGAGCAGGTATTTCCAGAGCCATCCATCACTGCCTGTCACTGCTCTCATCCAGGTTGTAGGCCCAGTGGAAGCCTTCTAACCCTGCTCGGTGAGTGTAATGTGGGTCATGGATCTGATGGAGGGTAAGGGATGAAGTAGCTCACTATCTCCATTTCAGACTGCTGTTACCTGTCTTCATGTAGACTTACAGTTGTGCCAGGCTCCAAATTTGCAGCCAGCATCCCAGACGCTCCCATCTTCCATGCAGTTCCTCCCAACACATCAGCATCAGAGAGGGGAGAAACAACTTTCAGAAGAACTGGACTAAACCCTAAGGTTAATGCTTGCTTCATGGGGTTGATACTTCATGCAAGGTCAAGAAAATGATCCTTAGGGCTCACAAAATGCCTGGGGGCAGCAATCTGTTGCTGGAAGCCCATAGGAAGGACTCCTTGCCTTGGTCCCAGCTAAGGAAAATGATTGACTTTTTGTGTCACCAAACCAACACCATGGAGTATCAATCTCTCTCCCCTCTTACTTACCTTTACATGTGTACAGCTTGTGCACAGAAGCAAAGGGTACAGCCGTGAGACAGAAGAGCACAGATGTGCCGAGGTGCTGAATGAGGATACCCAACATGGGGCTGCTTTAACGTGAAGCATGATCCAGGTAGAATTGCAGCTCAGATTGCAGCTCAGACAAACATGTGCTTCAGCCACAAAATCGCAGGTGAGAAACTCCACGTTCTTTTTTCAGAAGTCATTCCTCTCCTTTGGCATCGCTGAATCCTGCTGTCACCACATGCCTTGCTTGTGATGCTGAGGAAGGGAAGCTCGTGGAGGTGATTTCCTTCTGCTTTTCAGAAGCTTTCCAGTCTGAACAAAAGACGTATTGCTTCTGACACTGTAGCCCTGTATCTGATGAACCCCTGACTTTTTTACTCAAATGAGGAGTTTAATTCACAGCAGACCTGATTTCATCATGCTGAGCTGTTGTCATCACAGTATCATTCAAAACAGGATAGAAAGATGACCAGGAAAAACTGAAATTAATAGTACTTTCATACAGCTTTCCTAGGAGAGTGGGAACAAAGAAAGCCGTAACTACAGAGGAGATATTGCAGTGTCTATATGGAGTGGATTCACGCTGCCATTTGCTCTCTGGTTCATTATATTTACTTCTTGCTCTCTCCACCCTTTACTGTAAGACAGTAACTTGTCAGAAGCCTCCTCTCTGTTGGCATTTCACCTCTATTTCAGTGGTTTAGACAATCTGCAGTGACTTGGATAACATTTATTCAAAGAAAACTCTTGGATAAGATTAAAAATGCTTTTATTTGACAGAACTCTTAGAGGCAAACCAACAACACTGTATGTGAAATATAAGGTTGGTATCATCATACAGTCTTTGTTTTGTTAGACTCCTAAATGACAGTGATTGTAAAAGAAGATACAACAGAATCCTGTATGAACATATGGTGATTTCTTTCCTTCTGAGAAGGCAGCCTGAGCCTGTGTGATGCAGTTAATGAAATGAGCCTTGGCGCTGGAGGAACTGTGCTTAATGGTCGTTGTCAGTCACCATGAGGTCTCGCACTCCTGTGACACCTCAGCATGGCTGCAGCAGGGAGATTAGCCACTGCCTGGAGAGGGCTGGAAGAAAGTCCTGGATGGGAGGAAATGAGGAGATGAAAGCAGCAAAGAAATCACAGACAGCTTTCTCAGCTGTCTTTCTGGAGCGGATGATTCCCCTGATCAGATATGAGCCAGGCCTGGAGACAATAGCCAGAGGGAAGAGCCTGAGGGCAGCCCATGCCTATAGGTGTGCCTCCCACATAGCTCCTTGCCTTTTGCCCTTGCAAATTGGCCATGCAGAAAGCAACGAGATGCAGGGGGCAGCTGAGGAACCCCTGTGCACACTGCTCTCACAAGGACGTGCTCTATACTGCTGCATGACCGGCTGCTGAGCCCGTCAGCCAGAGAAAAGGCTTTTCATGCATTTCTAGTAATAGCCACAAGGTCACTCAGCACAGGGACAGGCAGCAGGGGATGGGGTTTGGATCTTCTACTGCAAAAGCCCTTCATCTTCGTCTGCTGAGGGTCACTCCAGCTTGCAGAGAGGGGAAGACAAATGGGATGCAGCCCCAGGAGAGCTGGAGCAGGAGCACGGAGCAGCTCCCTGCTGCCTTACTGGGATGGCGGTGGTGATTAATGATGTTGGCTCTGCCCCGTAGGCTGCCCACCTTGGAGCAGCCCCTGCTCCCAGGATACTGCTGCTGCCTCCTGGTGCTCCTTCTCTGTCTGCAGCCGCACAGAATCAGAATGCCCGAGGAGAACTCACACAGTGCAACACAGCCAGCACAATGCCTGTGGTCCTGACCTTAAATGCCCAGCAAAGCAGGCATGGATATACCCCCGAACATTAAAAAACATGTAGAAAGAAAGTAAATAATTGACCTAGAATGGTGGAGGAAGTGAGAGAAAATGCAGGGTTTGAAGTTAATTAGCCCTTGAACTGTCGGGGCAAATTACTTCCAGCAGCTCTGACATTTCGAAGATTAATTAGGGAGTTGGCTGTCATGCTGCACAAAGGGCCATCATCATGCTGGAGAAGATCTACCTGTGCTCTGCACACGGTTTCTCAAAGTTTTGCAGAGAGAAATCACATCCAAAAGCTAATTAGGAAAATTTGGTAAGAGCTTTCTGATTATTATATTCATTCTGAGGAACGCACATTGTTAAAATACAACCGTCAACTTGGAGGGACAGGTTGAATTGATAAGATGATGATTTCAAATACTTGTAGCTCCCAGGCAAATGGCCTGTATACCATCTGTTTGTTTTGCAATGCTCTCTTTGCATTCCCTATAGATTATACTACACTGCCACACTCTCTACATTTCAGCTATTCAGCATGTGCCCACTCCCAAATAGATCCAAGTATATCACCTGCGCCTGAAATCAACCCCCAGCCTGTTGGGAGTAGCAGGAGCGCAGCCTCCCCACTTGCCAGAGGGACACAAATCCTGTGCTGAGCTGGAGCAGGGACACACCATGTCACCACACTCTTCCCAGCAATCCATCAGCCCAGGATGGACAAAAATGCCCTCGATTCGAGAGACAAGTTGAAAAATATCCATGGGTTGTACCATCAAAAGCATTTTTTATAAGCACCTCAGAAGAGCTGAGTGTAAAGCACCACGGTAGAGGGTTGTGGAAAGGCCTCTTTATAACAAGTGGAACAAAAACAAAAGAAAGGAAAAGGAAATGGAAACCAGTTTTAGACACAAAATGGTTTCAGGCTTACAGTCACCCAGATATTTTTAACATGTCCCTCAATACAGTCTCTGTGTGCAACAGATCTGTGAATTCGACTTTGTCCTCCTGCTTCTCTCCCAGTGACCAGAGGCTGTGTTTAATGGAATAATGGTCTGATCTGGTTTTATTTTTCTTGATCATTGGGGCATACTTTTCACAGAAAGCTGAGCCATGAGCCAGTGGGACCTCTTGGGGCAGTTCCTCCTGCAGTTCCTCTGATGTCCTTGGCAGGGGCAGACCCTCGCCCAGAGCAGGGCTGGGGCATTCAGACTGGGGCATTCACTTTCTGTGAGTATCTTGAAAAATAAAGGCATAAGACAGAAGGAGATGGTTCAAGAGTCACAGAATTCCAGGTCAGGAAGCATAGAATATCTCGAGTTGGATGGGACCCCCAAGGGCAGATTCCTGAAGCTGAAGGTAAGGCCTCACCCCAGCCATCTTCAAGAACCTCAAGACTGGACAGCAAAGACAATGCAAGAGCCTTTCTCTTCTAGAAGCCTTCCTAGCAGGTTCCCCAACAAGCAACTCATCTCCTCCCAAGCAGGTGGGATGATTCACCCTGTGCTGGCTGTAAGTCAACCTACACAGCCACCTGTGGTTTCTGTGGGGTCCAGCCCCAGAGCTCAGGGGATGAGCGTGGCTGGTGCCAGTGGTTTGCTATTTGCTACTGCTGGGAGCCGGACGTGGGCTTGCAAATGCCTTGAAACAGGAGTGATATCTTCTCCCTTTCCCCTGCTGGTGACCTGAACAAGGTCACACTGATCTGGCAACCGGAGCAGGAAGAGATGTACCTGACCACAAGCCTGCTCCTTCCCTCACAATTTTCTAACCATTTTCAAACCTACCAGGAACAAATCAGCTTTAAAAAAAAAAAAAAAAAAAAAAATGCCTGAAATTCCAGATGCCTGCTAATCTCCTGTACCATCAATACAGTAGTCATAAACACCCGCTGGAGCCAACCCAAGGCTGGTTTTCCATTTCATCTTTCAAGTTTTAAAGCCAAGAGAAAAACTAGTTCCTCTACAGACAACAGTTAATCATTAATGCTATGCACGAAACTAACATACTTGACCATTTGATGTGCTAAAAGAAGCATGCAAGTGGAGGTGATGGGGGGCACTGGCTTACATTTCTGCCAAGCAAATCCTGCCCCGCTGTGAGAAAGAACAAGCTGAAATCCTCTTCATCACCTGAGCTCAGGAGGGATGCTGCATTTGGAATGAGTAATGGGGTACCTTAAGGCTGCTCGCTTTGGGCACGGCAGTAGCTCCGCCTAATAAACGCTAAGTCACCGATGCTCGGTCGATGCCCAGGGAAGCGCTCGGTCAGCCTTATTTTGCTGACTCACACAGCCTGGTGGAGGCACAGCCCCCGCTCCCACGGCGCCCATCGCAGCGTGCAACAGCCGGGCTGCAGCGGCCGCCTGGACCTCGGCACCTCCGGGCACGTCTCAATGGGGCTCAGCAGTCGCTGCGGGGCTCCGAGCAGCCTCAGCTCCTCGGGTTAGGGGGATGGCAGGGCGGAGCGCCCACAGCCCTGTATTTCCCAGGAGAAAATGGGGCGGCACTCCTCGCTTAGTTTTGCGTGAGCAGACCTTCCAGAGAGCATCACGTTTTATAAGCTTCCCCATCGGGCGCTTCGCAGCTCTGGCCTCACCTTTTAGGGAAAAAAAAAAAATAATAATTAATAATATGCTACTAACAACAACAACAAAAAAGCAGTTTGCTGGGGCTGGTTCCGGCGGGGCTCTGCGGTGGAGACGAGTGGCGGTGCCACCTGCTGGCGGCAGCCCGCCGCGTCCCCGCGGCTATCCTATCCAATTCCATTCCATCCCATTTTTACCTGTTTCGTTCTGCTTCATTTCACTTCATTTTATTTTTAATTATTTCATTTTATTTGATGACGAGGTGCCGCGCTGGCCAGGTGTCACAGTGCTAGGCTGAGGGACTGCTGTTGTATGGATGGGAGCTGCAGTGCACTCAACTATGGCATAGGTCCTGATGATCACTTGGAAAGCTGAGTACTTACAGGCATGAATGGACATACTGTAGGACTGGTTTTAGGGTGGAAGGGGCAATGCTGGGGGAGGATGCTGTCAGCTCAGACCTGCTGGGAGAGGAATATGGGCAGCATGAGCTCAGGCCACTCAATGGGTACTCTTCCTCCAGGCCTTGAAGGCAGGAGGCACTCTACTACATGCCCATCTGATGTGCTGCGACCAGAGTCAGCCACTGTCAACATACACTTCAGCTTCATCCACAAATCCATGGCTCACTCAAACTCACACAGGGAAGCAAAGTCACAGATGGGGCTGGAATATGGCTGCCCGTTTCTTCATCTTCCTGAATTGGGAAATTGTGACCCTGTGCAGTTTGCAACACACCTCACACACAGAATCTTGCCAAAGATGATGCAATGCATGGAGTCATATCTGGCAGGTGAGGCACACTCTGGTACAGTAAATATTGCAGCTGTTATTCAGAGCAAATGGTTTTGAAAGAAATTTCAACTGGTGAAACGCATACAGAAAATCTGCCAAGGTCCCTGTTCTCTGGCAAGACAGAAAACGCTGGAGAGTACTACAGAGTGACCGTATGGCCATAAGGGATGATGGAAAAACCCTGGCTCCTTCATTCATCCTCTCTGGAAGTGGTGCTCACTTGAGGAGCACGAGCATTATGGCACATGGGCACGAGCTGTGTGAGCCAGGTATAGGGCTGGAGAGCAGTGACACCTTAATTTTGATGGGATAACATACAGCACAGAGTCACACGATAGAAAATAGGAATGTGGGGGTGGGTATAAAGCATTTAATGCCTTGCAAAAGGCAGCTGAGGAAGCTGCAAAGGAGAACTCACCACTCTTGACTGCTTGCCTGGGGCTGTGCGCAGCTGGGTAAAGGAGAAGTGAGAGGACAGGGGTCTGCCTGGGGCTGGAGGAGCCATGGCTTTGCTAGCAGTAAGAACTGAAGTCTGCAGTAATGAGGCAAAAAGGCACACAGCATGGCAGAGCCTGGAGCAGCCCTGCCTGATGAGGGTGGCAGGAACACACAGTGCCAGGGGCAGCTGAGCTGATCTCTCCAGGTTCTCCCTAACCTGCACGGTGACCTTGGGCAGTGCCCATCACCCTGTCCTTCTCGTGCTCCTTTGTGGTCTGCTCAGAGTTCAGAATTAGTCCTCACTGATTTGATCCCTCAGTTTTTCATCAGGGGCACTTTTCTCTATCACCCTCCATGCTGTACATTTGGATGGACGGCTGAAAGGACTCCTGCTCCCTTTTGATCACTGTCAGCTCTCCCTGCTTATTTGCTGCCCTCATCTCTCCTCCTTCCTGAGCAGCTCTGAGTTCATTTAAAAGAAAGCAGTCTTTTACTCCATTTATAAATATATCTGGTGGTACAGCATTATCACTGTGGATGCAAATAATTACTTTTACTTCACTTTTCTAACACCTGTTCCATCCTCACCCAAGATCCTGACTGCGACTGGTCCTGCCCCCATCACCCTGGGGCTGAATGACACTTACATGCGTTATTTGACTGAACACTGCATTAGATGGGAAAAACAAGCATTGGACTGAATGCTAAGTACATGGAAGAAGCTTTCCTGCTGGCAGCCTGTGGAGGTGTCACCCAGCCCATCTGAACGTCAGAGAGACACTGGTTGTCCCCTGGGGCTGGGGCTGATGTTCAGAATTGAGGGTCCATTCTTCACAGCAGAGCCTAGTGGGCTCCAGCCAACTCTCCACAGGGGATATTCAGATTCCTCCAGGGATAAAAACTGTCTGAGGAGATGGATACAGCTGAGCTGACACAGACATACAACCTTTGCTCCTGTGAACCAGGGAATTAGCAGTGTCACTACCAGAAGACCACTGAGAGGTTTCCAGCCTCCACCCTGTGAGGCTTAAGGACTTCAAGGACATCACGCTTTGATGGGAAGAAATCTTCACTCTGCAGCCTGAGTGCATGCAGAGAAGTTATAAATCTTTTTTTTCTAGTGCCAGCATTTACCTTAAATAACATTTCTGCCTTTCTACAGCAGTGACAGCTCAAATTGGCTTTTCTCTGGGTACAGTACAAACTGCAACTTTCTACTCACAACAGTCTCTGTTTCTTTGGTTGACCATTCTGTCTGGTACTAGTATTCTTTGTGGGGCACTTTGCTTTTGTAGCTAACAACAGTGTTTGTGTAGCACTCAAGCAGGCATACTGAGACATACTGTACAGCATTATCATAGAATCATAGGATGGCCTGGGTTGAAAAGGACCTCAAAGATCATCTAGTTTCAACCCCCTGCTATGTGCAGAGTCACCAACCTCCAGACCAGGCTGCCCAGAGCCACATCCAGCCTGGCCTTGAATGCCTCCAGGGATGGGGCATCCACAACCTCCTTGGGCAACCTGTTCCAGTGTGTGTGAAAAACTTCCTCCTAATATCTAACCTAAACCTGAAACTCCTCCTTCCATGAACCTCTCCCCTAAATTCCCCATTTGTCCTACTTGCTTGGTTTTCTAATGGACAGGGACTCATAATCCCATAACTCAATCGTTATTATTGGCAAATGGATCCTTGTGTAGTTTTTCAGGTGAGATACTGACAACCAGATCCACTAAACCCTAAAATATTTCTCTCTCTAGGACAAGAAAATAGATCCTCCCCCCTTTCCAAATTCATTCTCTACACTTCTAAAAATACGTGAAAATAGATTTTGCTGGCCTGGTTTGTCCCCTCATGGAAATGCAACCAACAAGTCATTCAACACCTACTCCAGGGTCACCTTTGTTCAGACATTCTAAGTGTTTATTTTGGAATAGATGTGGAAATGCTTCTCTCCAGATGTAGGTCCTTTTCTCCACCCACTGTAGTTCCAGCTGCTTTTTGTGCTATTTTTATTTGGAGAAAGTGTTGAGGCACAACTTAGGTTTCTGGTGAAGCTCTCAGGTTGACATTACACTGATGACACAGAGAACAAGGTGAGTCTTGGGCTGAGGGACGAGGTCACTGGAGCTAAGGGACAAAGAGAAGCAGTTGTTGGCACAGGGCATGGTGTGAAGGAGAGCACCTCTAATAGAAATGCACTTCACCAACGCTATCTACTGAAGAGTCGAAATAACCTCCTTTTTGTACTTCAGGGATTTCTTTTGATTACTAGGAGAAAAATACATGATTGCAGGTGAGAAGTGTCTTGGGCTGAATGGAAAAGCATCACCTGGAGATGGAAAATGTGATTGTTAGAGAGAACTGTCCCAGAAATAGGTTCCTGAGAGGACAGAAGAGGAAGGTTAGAAAGAACTGATGGCTGTGGGTTTTTGTCTTGTTCTTTCACTTGTTTTTAACAGATAAGACCTATGTCTTGTCCACAGTATCTAAACTTAGAGGGTACTCTTCCAGACTCAGTCCAGTGCCTGCTTCTGCTTCTCTACCTTTCATGGTGTAAGATCTTGGGAGGGTTTCATTTCGTGCCAGGTGGGCAAGTTCTTGCGGTATTTGAAATTTACACTACTGAGTGGAAGAGAGCAAATCTCGATTTACCCTGTAAATTTATTTGGGATGAGAGCCTGTGTTTTCTTTAGTCACCTCAACATGCTATAAGGGCAGTGGAAGAGCAGATACTGCTGAGGTATTCCTCATAGTCTGGGCACACTGACCACTGTCAACCTAAGCATCTGAAAACATAGTGGTTTTAGCTGGGATCCTCTTTGTGCACCATTGGTTCTTCAAATAGCTGGCATCTCCTCTGCAAGCCCATCACATATTCATCTGCAGCCAGTGCAGTAAGATGGGCCCTGGAATAGGCCCTGCAGAGCAGAGGTCATGGCCCTGAGCTGCTGAAGTTCAAGGAGCATTTAGATAGCACTCTCAGACATGGAGTTTGAATTTTGGGTGGTCCCATGTGGAGCCAAGAGTTGGACTTGGTGGTTCATACGGGTCCCTTCCAACTCAGAATATTGTGTGACACCATGGAAAGCATATGGACTATTGGACAGCAAATATGAAACCTAACAAGGAAAAGACACAAAAAGAACTGAATGCGCCTGGCCTGGCCTTAGTTCAGCAGTCACTCCAGTGGCACCAGAAAGGCACTGCTGCCCTGCCAGCATTTGGATCAGAGGATCTCACAAACGAGCATGTTGCACTTATCATATATTGAACACCCCTGCCAAGAATGCAGGAGCTTTAGACAGGAGCCCTTGGAGATGAAGTGCCTCTTAATGTGTTTTCCTATTTAAACAGAGCCATGCACTCACACAGCAAGGAAAAGAAGAAACAGCCCCTGGCAAGCAAGCCTATCTGCAACATGTTCCCTGAGCATTTGCTCAGTGGGTCTGAGAAGTGTACCGAGCATATTGACATTGTAAGGCTGTGCTCGTCATGCATCGTTTGCAACTGGAGGGAGTGCTGATGATCTAATCACAGGCCCCACAGCTACTCGAACGAAGGACTTAGTTGTTTCTCTGCAAATAGCTGGCACTTGGAGGAGCTGGATAAATCTGCAGGCAAATTTAGAATGAAATTGCATTGGGCTAGAAATCAAAGCTTCAATCCAAAGAAGAGAGGTAGGATCTTGAGGGGTGGCTCAGAAGCCCCAGCTCCGTGTAGAGAGGTATCACCAGCACGGCCCAGGAGAGGCACCATCTTCAATGGGTAAACCCAAAACAGCACACAGATGTAAGTGCAGAGGCAAAATCTGATCCCAAGGCTGTACAGTCCCCTACAAAAAATCCATGTCATTCTGCTTTGCAGGGAATTTCAGTACGAGAGTATGGCCAACCACCAGAACTCACCCTTCTCCTACTCCTTCCTCCTACAAAGTTGATTTCAAATCCTGCCATTGGAAAGAATAATGTACTCAGTGGTCCATGCTGTGATACAGCAGTTACACCCTTTTCACCACCTTCAGGACTGGAGATCTCAGGCTTTCTCCCTTCACGTCTAAGCTTCAAACACTGGAATTCAAGAGAAAAAAAAGAATCGGATTGACAGCTTTTTATTAAAAGCACTAAATAGGGTTTTACTGTTATTATTCTCTGTGACCATGCTTGTGATGACAAATCTTGCTGCTCAGATAAGGAACCAGGCTTTGAAGTCAGGATTTGAGTTAGGTTTGGGGTGGGTTCTTTTGGAGGGAGCTCCTCCTATTTGGTTTGCCTCATCTCACATTAAAAAGAAATATCCTCCAACCAGGAAAGCTCCGCTCTTCCCTCAGTTCCTTTTCAATTCCAACTCGTTTTAGCTCAGTGCCTCTTTACAACCCAACACATCACCCACAAAGAACAGAAAAAGAGAAATCCATTCAATTTGAAAATAAAATAAAATGAAATGTGCTCTGGAGGACAGATGTCAGAACCGAGCTCGGCTCGTGGCTCTTATGAGTTTGTTAACCTCGGGGATTATTAACAGAAAAATAATTTCCTGTTCCTACATAGATTTCATCTGCAATTTGTTGTTTGTTTGTTGCTTTTTTTATTTCATTTCTGAAAATATTTCCTTTTCTCTGTGTACTGAGAAAATTCCCATTGTATCTCCCAAGAGAAAGCAATATCTCAATTAAAAGATAAGCTGTAGCGCTCCTTCCCCTCTTGGCGCAGAAGGAACTGTGTGGCCCTGCAGTGGCCACCCCTTCCAAAACACACATCACTTTCAAGGCTTTAGAGACCACGCAATGTCTGGGTGGTTTTGCTTCTTTCTGTGAAATGACCTACATCAAAAGGGGAAAAAAAAGAAAGAAATCTTCATTTTTTGTTGTTTATCTCAGCAGAAATGAAGGCATTGCATTGTTTTACTAGACTAAGGTAGGATGGAGTCTTTAGGATGCTCTACCTCTTATGCAGTGCCACTGCTCTCATCCCAGCTCATGGGGAAATTTGGGGCAGAGGGATTCCCATCACTGGGGATGCTCTCCATCCATCCAGCACAAAGCCTCCCTACCTGCTCTGGAGCTAAACCTGATAAAACATCTCTCTGAGGACAGTGAATACATATGGGCATTTTTCCAAAGCTGCTTCCTTCAGCGTACAGCAAATTAAATTCAGTGTCAGCTTTTGGTCTGCTTCCTGCAGGGTCCCTTTGAATGTTCCAGCTTTTATGTCGTGCCTCAGACTTGTATGCAGTTTACTGCAAAATTGGTTGGTTTTCTTTCTTTTTATCTTCTTTTTTCTTTTTTTCTCCTAACTCTTTGTCTCAGAGCACAGTCTTTGCCGTGTCCCAGAAGCGTCTGGAGCAAAAACCATGGCAATATGATGTACCCCCACAAAATGACTTAGTTGAAAGCAGAGGAAAAAGCTGGCTACTTCGTCTCCCAGCTTTCTCACCCCTTTGGAATCTCCACCGAAGCCCACCAGGGACAAGCCGTGAGCCTGCAGGGCTCTGAGAAGACGCCCTGAGAACGTGGGGACACATGGGAAAGCTCCGTGCACCCCCTGAGAAAGGTGAGCACCCCTCAATATATTCTCTATGGGAATGCCTGGGAAAATTCCTGCTGGGGAGAATCGGAGCGGTACCCGTGCCCCAAGCAGCTCTGGCTCCAGCTTTTATCTTTACGAGAGGGTTTTTATGGGCTGGGAGAATGAAGTTTCTCTGACGGCAAAAGCAGTACTGTTAAAAACGGCCAGGCGTGTGACTCGAAACTTGAAGCGGGCTGCCCATAAAATGTTGGATTCGTGCTTTAATCTGGCGAGACTGGTTCATAAAGGAACTCCAGTTTGGATTCCCTCTTTAATCTCTCTGCACAGCCAGTGCTGGAGGACTGCAAACGCTTTTCTGCAGGCTCTTTGTTTGCAGCTTCTCTCACGCAACCCTTAAAACCACAAAGCGAGTTTTTCGATATCCCATTAGTCACCTAAAAACACCACTCACACTGAAATTCAATATTTGCGGTTTAAGAAAGGGCTGTGATGCGTGGTAATTAAAGCTCTATTCAAAGTTATTTTTCCAAGGAAGGCTGCATTTTTCTAATAATATTTACGATTAACCTCTATCCACCCAAAAAAGCGCTCATTATCATCTGGATACACTCATGTTCAGGTCTGTGCACACACACACACACACACATACAGTTCATGTTAGTATTCATTTGAGTTGGAGCGTGCCTTGAAGGGCCAGCTTGTCCAACCTCCCTGCAATGAGAGGGAACACCTACAGCTACATCAGGTGATCAGAGCCCCATCCAGTCTGAATCATGACTGCACCAAAGCTCTGCATAGATTGCCAAACACGGATTTGTCTTAAGGTGATGTGTGGTTGTAAAGTTTGTGTTTTTTAGGAGCCTGGCCAGCTGCCTGGGCCTCACATGATGTGGAGCATCTCCTGCGGTCAGCAACAGCGGATGAGAGCAGTTCCCTGGAGGCATCTCACAGAGTGAGATCCATCTGCCGCTGCTGTAGTTTCATGCCCTTTCATGGCCACAGAAGAAAGCTCAAGCAGATATTTCAGTATACTGCAGAAATGACCTGAGTGTGCTGGATTCTGGCTGGGTTATCTAGGGTCTTTTCTGGCCAGTAATGTGTTCTCCTAGAGGAGAGCCAGAAAAAGGAGGGCCAGAGCAACTTCGCTCGAACCCTCCAACCCAAAGTCATTTCCAAACTTGGTGAGGCTGGATTTGGAAGCCAAGTTTTGGTGTTCAGGAAGAACTGATTGTTACTCCCTTTCTTAGCCTTAAATTCAGTAAGGTGCTGAAAAAAAAAAAGCATAGGTACAGGAAAGTGTCAGCTGTGACTCTTAACAAATGAACTGGACTGCCTGATTACCTGTTGATGAGCCATGTAATTGGAGCTCAATTACATGCTCCGGAAGCCTGGCTCCCCGGGATGCAGTTACCCAAATTTCCTCCCTCCAATGGTGCTTTGCCTCCCAACTCACCCCAACACCATGGGTACCCTGCCAAAGCAGGTGCCCACGAGCACCACACCAGCTTGCAGGGATGCAACACCCAGCCTCAATGACATTAATGTGATCTGGCTGGGCCTCGAAGCTCTCACAATTGTGTGTGGTGAAGACGATCTGCTGTATCCGGTTTATATTTAGGCCAGAGTTGTGCAACCTGTTCTCATGCTGCTGGGCATGCACTCACTTCCTTTGACATTCATGGCAGGACTCACATGAATGAGGACTTGCTAAGGTGAGCAGAGCTGCTCCCAGCTTTGCACCACACTGTGGGATGGGGCAAAGTTGAGAAAAGCCGGGCAGTGTGGCAAAGGGTTTCCTCTTCTCAAGGGTTTTGCTCTCAGTGTTTCATATCACAGCCAGGCACAGCCCTGTTGGGTCATGGCCCTGTCTGGAAGGACACAATGCCAACTCTGGGCAGCTGCTGTAGGGTCTTTGGTAGAATGTTTTAAAAGCTATTTCCTTGCTGCAAAGCGATCTGTTCCCTGATCTCGCTCTATCAAAACAGAATGAGCAGGCATAATGCAAGCATAACTGCCACGAGAGTAATTCCAGCATCACTGCCGAGCAAAGAGTAGTGTTAAGGCATACACCAAGGGCAAGGTGTTCACGTTACTGAAGGTGATTCGAGCCTGATATGGCTTTTTGCCATGGTCTACAGAAAGCATCAAATGTATATACTTAAAGATTGTATCATGGCAAGCTATAGTGCAAACAGTATTTGTTGTGAAAGTATCTGAAAGCAGTTTTCAAGAACTGTGTGGATGTGGCTCTGAGGGACACTGTTAGTGGTCATGGTGGTGGGAGGAGGGTCAGACTTGTGATCTTAGTCGTCTTTCCAACCTTAATGATTCTGTGATTCTGTCATTCCGTTCTGCTGCTACAAGCTCGTGCATTTTGAGGCTGGAGAGTTGGAGCACAGTGACAGCAGGCTCTGCTCTCACTTCTGCATCCAAAACCACCACCGTGACAGCCTCGGATTTTTAGCCCAGCTCCTGGGATAGCAGGTCTGGCTCTGCAGTTTGCCTTATTTAATGCAAAAGGGAAGAAAGGGAGGAAAAACGGCAGCTCTCCATTGTTGAAGTCAGATTCGTGTGTCCCAGATTTCCATGGCAACCGTATGCAGTGCAGCAGTGACACCAGCACATCCACAGACCTCTTATCAGCACCCACCAAAACCCAGCAGCTGTGACAAGATATTTCCGGTTATCTTGAGAGCACAGGGTGGGAATTAAGAGTTTCCAGCAATGCCAGAGCAGTGCCAGTGGGAATGGAGCAGACCGGAGTAAAGAGGAGAGCCTCAAAGGTGCTGTGCTCCCAAACGAGGGAGTAAGGACCTTGCTGCCCACAGCACCTTGCCAGCCCTGGGCAGGAGCTGCACCACCTCCTGTGCTGGGGAGGCAGCAATCTGGGCTTTGAGGCAAAAAGCAGGGGGTTCAGTACTGCCCCTCCTGAGGGCTGGATGTGTTTGTCCACTTCAGTCTTAGGAGATCTTCAGTGTGGATGGGAACTGACGATTCATGTCACCTCCAGTGAATGTTTGTCCTCATCTTGTGCTGAGGCTGAGTGCCTGTGATAGATTGTGTCCCTTCTTTCTCAATTCTCAAGTCATCCTCTTCATCTTATTCTAAGCAAATATAGGTCTTAAGCTTCCTGAGAAGACAAATATTGAAGCAGCTCTATCAGAAATGGCTTTTCTCCTCCTAACTCTGTGACTGTTCTCCGGAGAACCTCAAAACGAAGGGCTGGGCAGCCTGACCTAATGGCTCTGAAGCCATTCCCGGATTAAGGTTGTATTATTCATGTAAAGAAATTACTACAAAAGTAAAAAAAAAAAAATGTTGTTTCTGTTTAAATTCTGAATGCAATCATAAATAAAACAGCAGCCTTGACCATTGCTCTGAAATTATTCAGTCCAATGAGTTCGCTGCTGTTTTTGCATGAGAATAACAAGACCTACTGAGCATTGTTTATTTTAAACCTAACAGAATGTTTTCCCTTGTTTTTTGTCTGGAGTTTCCAGGGTCACACTGCCTCCTTTGCTGCACTCATATCACACAGGAGCTTTGCTTTGCTGTATAGGAGCAGAGAGATGGCACCAAGAAGCTTGCAGTGACAGGGTGGCCATAATGTCTATTTCTGTCCTAGAAATGAAACAAATCCCTCTTTTGATATATATATATTTTTTATAGCAGACTTGTCATTACACACCTGTGCACACATGGAAAGGTTGGCAGCTGGACCCAAGGAGTTCTTTAAAAGCTCGTGAGACCTCTTAAATCACCTAGTTTAGACCCCTGCAGTGGACAGGGACACCTACATCTCCATCAGGTTGCTCAGAGCCCCATCCAGCCTGAACTCTAGTGTCTCCAGGGATGGGGCATCCACCACCTCTCTGGTCAACCTGTGCCAGTGCCTCACTGCCCTTATTGTAAAAAACTTTCTCCTTATACCTAACCGAAATCTCCTCTCTTTTAGTTTGAAACCATTTCCCCTTATCCTATCACAATAGACCCTAAAGACTCTGTCCCCTTCTTTCTTACAGACTCCCTTCAGATACTGAAAGGCCACTCTCAGGTCTCCCCACAGCCTTCTCTCCTCCAGCCTGAACAGCCCCAGCTCTCTCAGCCTGTCCTCACAGGGATGTGTTCCATCCCCTGAATCGGTTTTGTGGCCCTCCTCTGGATGCACTCCAACAGCTCCATGTCTCTCCAGTACTGAGGACTCCACATCTGCATGCAGTGCTTCAGGTGAGGCCTCACAGCACAGAGCAGAGGGGCAGGATCACTCCCTTGCCCTGCTGGCCATGCTGCTTTGGATGCAGCCCAGGATATGGTTGGCTTTCTGGGCTCCAAGGGAACATAGCTGTTCATGTCCAGCTTGCCAGCCACCATTACGCCCAGGACTTTTTCAGCAGGGCTGTGCTTAATCCTTCCATCTCCCAGCCTGTACTGATGGTAGGAGTCACAACAACCCCACGTGCAATGTCTTACACTTTTTGCTTTGTTGAACCGTGTGAAGTTCACCTGGGCCCACTGCTCAGCCTGTCTAGGTCCCTCTGGATGGCATCCCATCTCTCAGGTTTGTAGACTGCACTACACAACTTGGTGTCATCCACAAACTTTCTGAGGGTCCCACTATCGATGTCATGATGAAGATGATAAAGGGAACTGGTCCCAGCACTGACCCCTGGGGGACACCACTCATCGCTGATCTCCATCTGGACATTGAACCATTGACCATCATTCTCTGGGCATGATCATACAGCCAGTGAATCTGTGCAAAATATTACAGTCTGCAAGATCTTTGAGAGCACATTTTGGTGCCTTTCTTTTTATAATTAGCATTTAGAATCACAGAATCATTTTGGTTGGAAAAGACCACTAAGATCATCAAGTCCAACCTCAATCCGTCCCCACCATGCCCACTGACCACATCCCTCAGTGCCACATCCACATGTCTTTTGAACACCTCCAGAGACAACGACTCTATCACCTGCCTGGACAGCCTGTGCCACCGATTCCAGTTTCTATTTGTCTCACAGATATCTGTTACATTGGTATCTGTTGTGACTGTCCCACAGATCAGCTGCCAGCTTCTACCAGCCATGAAGAGCTAGATCTAGTAGGATGAATCTGTTAGCTGCTGAGAGTAATCCTTCAAGTATGGCACTTCTTCATGGCAGGAAGGGAGTCACTCTCCTGATGTGTCCATCAGCAGTGATGAGAGATTAGGAAGGAAGAGAGCTATTGTGGTGATGAGCCATATTCACACAGTGTACTGCAGCACACATCCATGTGAGGATGCTGCCTCAGAAACACAGAAACAGCAATGAGATCGCCTGGCTGGCCAGAGCACAATCACAAATGTGGATGGGTCATTCTGAGAGCAATTACAGGGCTCTTGGGGCAGGATGCTGGAGGGCACCAAGGCAGGTGACTGTCCCTCTCTACTCTGGCCTTGTGAGGTCCCATTTGAAGTACAGTGTCCAGGTGTGAAGCTCCCAACACAGGAAAGATGTGGAGCTGTAGGAACGGTCCCGCAGGGGCAGCAGGGAGCGTGGCATGATGCAGGCAGACCCGTGGGGCTCACCCCAGCCTCTGTGCGAGGGGGATGCTCAGCCAGTCAGACAGTTCCCACATGCTCCTTTCTTTCCCTTTTACTATTTTTTACCTCTGCCAAACAAAGAACAAAGCCAGCACCAAGGAAACACAGCCCACATCTCTCCAAAGCAACGTAGCAGGGCGAAATCTGTGTGGGATCCACACACCATGTGGGATACATCCCTATACAAGTATCTATACATATTCTGCCCTGTGAGCTCTCTGTGTGTCACCAGCAGCCCCAGGGTGAGGTGACCACCCCACCACAGCCCTGGTCCAGCATCCTGGCACGGGGACGTGCCTGTGCTCACTCCAGGTGTTACCTCCAGAAAGGAGGCTGTGGCGAGGTGGGGGTCGGCCTCATCTCCCACATAACTGGTGACAGGACGAAGGGGAATGGCCCCAGGTTGTGCCAGGGGAAGTTCAGGTTGGATATTAAGAAAAATTTCTTCTCTGAAAGGGTGGTCAGGCACTGGAATGGGCTGCCCAGGGAGGTGGTGGAGTCACCATCCCTGGAGGCGTTCAAGAAACATTTAGATGTTGTAGTGAGGGACATGGTTTAGTGGGGAAGCATTGGTGGTAGGCGGACGGTTGGACTGGATGATCTTGGAGGTCTTTTGCAACCTCGATGATTCTACCTATGATTCTACGAGGACACTGAATCCAGCTTGTAGGCAGCTCTTCAAAACCTCACTGCATAGGGAAAACTCTCAGCCCACCCACTCACTATGTGTGAGCGCTGCCTCAGCATCTTAGGAGATGTTGCTGATCATTAGGCAGGTAACGAGGAGTGAAATTGCCCACCTTTCTCCTTCCCCCACCTGTCTTTCACAGAATGCGCTCAGGGAGCCAACACAATGTTTTTATTTATTACCCACTTGTCTTGGACTTATGCAATGAGTGATCATGGCACACAGGAAAACAGCAGGAAGAAACAAGCATGTAGCACAGTGAGCCTGCAGTCTGTGTTAGTTAACTGCAGAGCTGTGCTTTAAGCTGGGTGTTACACGGCTTGCTCACCACTTCATTATAAAACCTGAGGAGAGTGGAGGAGCCCAGTGACTCATCCTCACACACAGCTCCCTCCCAGCTCAGCTGTCCTGGTCCCCACAGCATGGTGCTGCTGGGATCAGCAGGGAGGGTGCTGGTGGCTTTCAGAGGCATTTTTTCTTTCCCAAGGGCTGTTTGCTCAGCCACGTGGCTCAGCAATGCACAAAAGGGATAAGGTCTCCTTCCAAGCACGTGTCAAGCATCCAAGGGCAACTCTCAGTGGGTCAGGGTCCGGATCCAGGCTCCTGCTCATGACCATGAATCAGCAGAAGGGTTATAGGTTCCACAGCCTAAAGTCAATGTGAGACCAGATTCAGGGCACAGCAGCTCAGTTATTTAATGCATGCATACACCAGAGCTCAGTAAACCACCAGCGTGTAAGGAAAAGGCACCGAACATTACCAGTTCCTCATGGAGACAAGCACAGCACACACAGTGTGTTCCTCTAAATAAATACCAAGCCCAGGGAGGGTCGTTTTATCTCTGCCTCTTCCCTGGAGTAAGTATGGCCCACGAGTGCCAACAGGCTGCAAAGGCTGCATGGTCAGATAACCAGGCTGAGAGCAGAGAAAGGCACAGGGAGGAGGGTAAAGTCACTCTGAGCACTTGCAGCTGAAGGACTTATTGCAGTGCCTGCAGGGAGGAACGATGTGCTTTAGTAAACTGCAACATCACAAAAAGGAGTCAAATTCAGTGTTTTTAATTTCCCAGTTTAGACTGGATTTGGAAGAGGGCTGTCAGTCTTTGCTGACCTTCTTCTAAGGGGTAGAGTTTTTTGCTCTATGGTTCACGCATTGCTAAGGCTTCAGGCAGAGCTGCCACTATTTCTGTTAGGTTTTGTACTCAGTTGCACAGCAGCGGTCTCTGGCTGATACAGCGTGTTTAATTAGTTATTAAAATGTAGGCTCTTTTATCATCACATCTCCTACCATTCTGGAACCCATCCACTAACAGTAGACACAACTCAGATTAGCATCTATTACTAGGCTGTGAATAGAGGGAACAGTCTGGCAAGCCAAACTTTGTCTTTTGAACTTGCTAGGCATCTAACTTGTGCTAGCATGTGTTTTAGGGATGTGCAACTGCCAGCCCTCTGCATGGCCCCCCAGTACATATCCCCCAACCTTCCTGCTCCCCCAATTTGGGGCAACGGCTGTGACAAAGCACGATGATGAGCCAGAGGTGTCTCGTGGCAGGGTTTCCTGTTTATTTCGCTGCGTGCTTCATTATGAAGAGCACATGTTTCTGAAAAACGTGTCCTACCAGGGCTGCAGCTCTGGGGGAGCAGGACAGAGCTGCAGAGCACAGGGATGATGGCTCAGGTTCGAACAGGGAAAGAGAAGGAAACACCCGGGAGCAGCTGCAATATGCTGTGCAGGGAGAGACCCCAGAACACCTCTTCTCACCCACAATATCCCCTGTCAGCTTTCCATAAGTGTCCTGGGTGCAGATGAAAGCTCAACTATACCGCTTTGCTGGTAAATGCTGAGAAAGAGGAGCTGGATCCTGGCCAGGCACTGCTGGGGTGCACATGGGGAGATATGGGTACATACCTGCCAGGCCACAGCAGCAAAAGCTACTTGTAAGCTTGTAATTTCAGAAGAACTCTTCAGAAGAAGAGTTTGCAGGACATTTGACCAGCAGGCCAGCCCGCAGCTGAAAGCGTTGACACCAGCATCAGCCACAGCTGCTTCCTCTTTCAGCCTCTGCTCGAGGCAGGAAAATCCCTCCATATTTCATTTCTCGTTTTGATCCTTATTTTGCTTACTGTCATGACTGGCAGAGCCCTGGATCATTTCCCACCATCACCACACAGCTGTCACACTGTGCCTTGTAGCCTCGCAAAGACTGTGGTGACATTCATGCTGGATGTAGGTGGACAGACAAAACTGCCTCGGTTGCACAGGTAGAGTTGCACCCACACATAGCAACTGACCCAGCAGAAGCATCCTCTGATGCTTCAAACAGATTGCAGACAATGGAGTAAGCTTACACTGAATTTCATGACCTGAGAAGGCCACAGAACTTCAGACTCTGTGTGAGAACCCCTCGTGCTGGATTAATGTGCTGTTGAACCCTTGAGTGTTGACAGGTCAAGAGAAAAGACTGCCTTGCTGGAGGCAGTTATGGTTAAATCAGGTACTGAAAAAGTTGCTAAGGGTGCCACTCACTTTCTAAGGACATCAGTGTTGCCAAAAATGTATTGAAGGAATATCAGAATTCATTCCCTGCATAAGCTTGGAATCAATAATGTATGGAGAAGGAAAGGAGAGGCGTGTGTCTCCTAGGATGCCCCAGGGGTAGGTTTGCTGCTAGGGGAAGCAAAAATCCCCAAACCGCCCTTCATCCATGGCTGTAGAGCCAGTGGGAGACCCTACCACAAGACAGTGGTGGTCCTGGATGACAGTGGAGATCCTCTGGGCTGACCCAAGGGTAGGCAAATATCCTGTTTTTAAAGCAGGTGGATTCACATGATGCCTTCACCATCTTGATAAGACTCTCAATATGTGTGTTGAGTGTATTGGCCAAGAATGCCCCACACCAGGCAGTGGGGTGTCCTCTGGCAGCACAGCACAAGCTGATGGCATTGGCAGCAGAGGGGCAGCACGTGGCCTGCCCCACAGTGCCCATCTCCATCTGGGATTGTAGCAGGGATCCATTCAGGTGCCTGCTACCAGGCTGGTCTAAAGCTCTGGTTGGTTAGGCCTGCTGGCTTTCAGCAGGGGTTATCCATCAGCTTTGGAAAAGCTACATCTCCACAACCTGCCTGTGGCCATCACACCTCTGCAAGAAAGTCGTCGTGCAGAAGGACCCCTGTCACCAGGCAGTAAGCTATCATTACCCAGCCTATAATAGTCCTGCTAAATTAATGGTTTACTGAGGCGCACCATGAAATCACCACCATGGAAGAGTGGTGACAGGGCAGATGCTGCAGTGTTTCTCCCTGCTTTGTAAAGCCTGATGAAAGTTGGTATCTTTGCTCGGGCAATGAGGATCACAAAAAGTCTTTCCCCCAAAGCAGTCATGATTTTGATGAACACTTTTAAGGCTTGGGTCTCCCTGTAAGCAGTGCCTATCTGCAGTTTAAAACCTGAGGAGAAGCTAGATTTAGACAGGTCAAAGCAGACAGAAAATAACAAGAAATTGAAGTCCCCCCAAAACCTGATACATCAGCATTTTAAACCACTACTTTCATCTTTTAGAACATGTTTCTGCTATCATGGTATATGCCACAGTCTCTCTCTCCAGGCAATCACATATATCACTTAGCAGTACTGCACTGGCTCACAAGTAAAGTTGCTTGTGCAGCTTTCATCTAATCTGTGCTTTAGAAACAGTAATGACATGGTCGTACACTGGAGTTCTGCTGGGACCCTGCTCCCATCCATGACAGGACAAGTAGTGCTCAGGAAATGACCCTGGGCTGCATATTGCTAAAGCTCCTGTCTGCTTGATGCAGTCAGAAAGGGAAGGAGGGGGCTGAGTGGGGCTGGAAGGGGAAGAGTGACCAAAGGGAGCCAACACCCCAAAGAAACAGCTCTAGCCCTGCTGAAGTTGTGACATTTCTAAGTGATGCCACCAGCCCATCAACCTAAAGTGACTTGGCCTCCCCATTTCTCAAACACACAGCTGCAATCACACATGCTCCTCACACCAAAAATTCATGCTCTGTGTGTCCCAAACTGAGCAGCGGCCACGGTCCTCTTCTTGGTGTCCAAAATCCCCATTATAGCACTGAGAGGAGCGGCTTGCAAGGGACAGGGAAGGTGGCTTCCTTAGTGGCTGCAGATTGCTCAGTTCCCACAATGACAGCATTGGAGAAACACCTGGGAGGAAATTAACCATTGTAAAGCCTGAGCAGGGATCACCTGGGGGACACACAGCCCAGAAAGTGGGCAAGCAAAACGATGAAGGTCTCAGACACAGCCCCAAGCTGGCTAGGGACACCAGGCTGAAGCCTCCTCTCCTGCCATCTCCCTCCTCCAGGACATCCCCACCCCAACCCCACACATGAGCTGGTGTGTCACGGCACAATTAAAGACTGTCAGAACGTGTCAGCACTGAGTGGGTGGGAATTCGGTCTCCACTGACATCTAGCATTTTTCTCATTTTTGACAGTCTGACTAATTTCAGACTAATTTGGTGTCCTCTTCTGCTCTGTCACTTAGGTTTGTTTTTGTTTATTTATTTTTTATTATCATTATTACTATAATTACATTTATGCATGTTTCTATTTGATTAAACATCAGATAGTAAATACTCACATTTGGCAGTCACAGCAAGAAATGCTGAGATTTGCTGTCCTGTCCCCAGCTGGCCTCAGCATACCCAGCATAGGACTTGGGACTACACCTGGGAGCAGTGCATGAGATCAGGAAATGGAAATCAGAGCATCACCTCTGAAGAAGCCCAGAACAAGCCCTGGGAGTCACTGCTTTAGGTCCCCCTTTCTTTCCTCTCTGCAGTCATCTGCTGCTTGTTGTTTCACAGTTGTGTTTCAGAAGGAATTAGAATTTCCTCTTCTGTTTATTTATGCAATCTCTCAACTCTTAGGAGTTTTAGGATGCCTAAAATTATTTTTTTAATTGTCTTTTTTTAATCTTATCACTAAGATACACGAGCACCACCAACAGAAATATTCAATAAAACATCTACATCTTGGCCATGACCAAGTCGTATCTTCTTAGACATAGTAATTCTTCTGGTTAATGGACCTAGCGAGTTTCAGACAACAGCAGCTCAACCTGAGGAGTTATTGACACACATTGGCTATTCTGTGACATCTCACTGTGGTGACAGTCACCAGATTTGCTTAAACAGTAGTATTTTCCTGGGAAAGCCAAGGTGACACATGTAGGTCAGTGCCCCAGCTCAGCCAGCGGCAGCGCACACCCATCCATGGGCATTGCTGCAGTGTGTCCATGGTCATCAAAGGTGGGTGATGTGGGGCACTGCAGGCTGGGGGCACGAGGGAGGGCATGAAGGAAGGAAATCGTTAAGACAGGAAGCGTCATTATTGCTGCTGGGTGGAGGTTGCTCTGCAAAGCAATGAACGTGGCGTGCTCCTGAGCTGTCTCACAGCCCTTAGGATGGCAGGACTCTCTAGTACTGCTTCATTTTTGGTTGGTTCCCATTTCTTGTAACCACAGAGATGGCGAAACCAGAGCCCTTTGAGCAGCTGTGAGCTGGGTCTCCCCATGGCAGGAAGGGACAACTTTGGCCAGCCCAGGAGACCTTCACAATGCATGGTTGCAACCTGCCATGGAGGACAAACCTGCCCAAGAACTCAGGACTCCAGTGTGTCTGAGACCAGCAGCACTGCACAGGACTTGATGAGGACCACGCGTGACCATCACCACACACACACAGGCAGCAGAAAGAGGAACTCGCCTACGAGAAAATGTGCGGAGTCATTAAACCCTAGAGCACTTTATCAGCCCAGTTGGACCAGTCACAGCCTGACTAATAAGAGGCCAAGCCTATATTTACTGCAATTTATATAAATCACGGAGATCTCATGGAAGACAAACAACCGACCTAATTGCTCTAGGACAAATTCCTCTGACACACACGCATCTGATAACATCAATTACCATGCAAACAGACTGATTCAAATGCTGTGGTTGTTTTCAGAGGTGATAAACATAATGCGAAGAGGCTGGAAATACACTGGGGCAAAGGCACAGACCTGTAAGGGACCACATCCATTGGAGTTTGGCCCCTACACTCCTAGTCAACAGAAACCCCAGAAGGACTCTTTCATGTATTGCTACATATCACAGCCCAAAAAATCTTCCAACATCTTAAAACAAATCTCAGAGCTCTAGTAAAAAAAAAAAAAAAAAAAAAAAAAACAAATTCAAAGCTGAGCTGTGCTGAAGCACACTGCCAAGTGAAAATCTTCTGTAACAGCAGGGAATATGTTGAATAAACAACATTTCATAACGCGTGAAGATTTCTCCTCCACAATTCTCTCTAAACAAACCATCCTGCTCTCCATCAGCATGCCTGCAGTTCAGGTGATGAAAGGTTCCCTTTATTTAGTAGGTCAACAGGAGGCCAAGAAGAGCCAGAAGAGAAGTGGATTTCTGCCTGACGACATTATTGCGCCCATTATTATTCATGGTCGTTTATAGAGCAAACCTCCCCATTGGCAAACACCACCATGAGAACTCAGCCACACCACAGCTTTGTGAACAGAAACCTCCTCACTGTGGTTGGGTTGGTGTCATAGGGACTATCCTCTCCCTCTTCCCATCCATATCTTATCACTATTCCCATCCCCATCTACACGCCCACCCCCATATCCAAACATATCCCAACTCCATCAGTTGAGTACCCTCAGTAAGTTTGCAAATGATACCAAGCTGTGAGGAAGTATCAATCTTCTTGAGGGTAGAAAGGTGCTGCAGAGGGATCTGGACAAGCTGAAGCAATCTTAACAAGGCCAAATGCCAGGTCCTGCACTTTGATCACAACAACTCCATGCATCACCAAGGGCTTGGGGTAAAGTGCCCGGAAAGCTACACAGAGGAAAAGGATCTGGGAGTGTCAGCTGACAGCAGGCTGAACACGAGCCAGCAGTGTGCCCAGATGGCCAAGGAGGCCAATGGCATCCTGGCTTGTATCAGAAATACTGCAGCCAGCAGGAGCAGGGAGGTGCCCTGTACTATGCTCTCTCTGATGCCCTGTACTATGCTCTGATGAAGCTGCAGCTTGAGTGCTGTGTACATTTTTGGGCCTCTCACCACAAGAAGGACACTGAAGCCCTGAAACGTGTCCAGAGAAGGGCAAGGAAGCTGTGAGGGGTCTGGAGCACAAGTCTGATGGGGCGCAGCTGAGGGAGCTGGGATTGTTCAGTATGGAGAAGAGGAGGTTCAAGAAAGACCTTATTGCTCTAACGGGAGGCTGTGGTGAGGTGGGGGTTGGCCTCTTCTCCCAGGTAAAAGCAATAGAATGAGACATAATGGCCTTAAGTTGATCCAGGGGAGATTCGGGTTGGATATTAAGAAAAATTTTCCCTCTGAAAGAGTGGTGAGGCAGTGGCACAGGCTGCCCAGGGAGGTGCTGGAGTCACCATCATTAGAGGTGTTCAAGAACTCTGTGGATGCTGCATTAAGGGACGTGGTTAGTGTGCATGGTGGGGAAGGGATGATAATTGGGCTATATGACATTGCAGGTCTTTTCCAACCTTAATGATTCTATGATTCTGTTCTATGATTCCTCATCATTCCTATGTCCATCCTTATCTCCACCCTTATCCCCATCCCATCACCAACACACTCCTGTGCCCATCCCCATCTCAATCTGTTCCCATAGGTGGATTTGTTAGAACTGGCCTGGGCTCGTGGCCCCACTGTGCCCCACTGCTGTTGTCTGTGGTTTTCCTGTTTCAGAGTTCCTGAAATAACAAGAGGGCTGTGTCATTCCCTGCCAGAGCAGTGCTTTCTCAAAGCATGGCACCACAGGTGTGTTTTGCATGCTTTGGGGTCCAGTAAAAGGCTTTTGGGGGGCAAAGAGTAGGGCAGGAAGAAAGTGAAGATTAAATGATTCCTAAAGGAATCTGATAAAGCTTGGGGAAGAAGAAGTTGGAGCCTCTCTTTCAGCAGAAAGGAGCAGCAAGATGCCCAAGAGCACTTCTGTGTCTTTGAGAAGCGGATGCCAAAACGAACACATCACCACCCATCTCCTGCACTCAGAAACACCACAGAAAAGCACGTCACCATGAGGAATGTCTGTAACTGAGGGACAGAAGGACCTGAACATCCTACAGCCCGCCCCAGGTGAAATGCAGAAACAGAGGGAGAGGCGTATGGAGCTAATTGGTCCCGATTGGAAAGAACTAAAAATAAATCCAGGGGGAAGACCTGAGCCAGCAGCATGTCCCTGGGGATGCTGACTCAGCCAGCAGCAGCACGATGCAGTGAGCAAGGAGGCAAGCCGTCCTGAGCACAAATCTCATTACAGCTGCTCAGCTATTCCTGCTAACCTGCCTGCTATTTACTGCCCCTGGGGCTTAGGCAAAGAACATTAAGAATGAAATTAAGAAAGGAGAAATGCGGGCTGAATGACTGAGAAAATTGCCCTGACACAGCAGGATGTGCCAAGTGTGTCCGCAGACAGATTTTCCAACACGCTCTGGAGCAGAACGCCCCAGGGGCTGCCCCTGCCTTCCCTGGGGGCTCCTGGTACCTGTGGGTGGGCAGCAGGAATACACGTCCCCCCTGAGCACTCCTGGGCAGGGATGCTCCTGCTGGGCAGGGGGAGATGGGCTGTCAGTTCCAGGTGTGCTGGCAGAGATCCTGTTCTGCCTGTGTTGTAGCAGTGGATCTTGAGCACATGCTCACCCAGCCAAACTAACACAAACATGAGAAAATAAAAAGAAAACCACCATGGAACAAGCCCTGGCCATAGACAGCACATCTCCTCCTGCTCCCTCAGGGCTGTGCTCTCCAGCAGTAGTACCTGCACCCAGCACCCAGGCTGCTGCTGCAATTAGAGGTTGCCATGTGCTGCCTGTCCTCTAATTTGCTAGGTTGGCACAGGCGCCCGTGTTGGTAATTATGCACATAGTGGGATCTGCAGCATTACACATCGCTGCTAGCATGAGCAAAGAGCCAAAAGAGTGAGGCTTTGAGAAATTGAAGCAGAGAGAACAAACTGGTGTGGCCAGAGAACTGCATGCTATGTGTGTCAGTGCCTCCCCATGGAGGGTGGAAGGGAAATGCCTGCAGATATCCACTCCTACAAATGAGAATGCGATAGCAGATGCATAAATAGTAGCATTGAGGCTGAGCCTGGCACAGATGCCCAGAGGACTGTGGATATCCCATCCCTGGAGGTACTCAAGGCCAGGCTGGATTGGCCCTGGTGGCCTGAGCTGGTGGAGGGCAGCCAGCCCACAGCAGGGTTTGGGGCTGGGTGACCTTTAAGGTTCCTTCCAGCCCAAGTCATTCTATGATTCCATGTCCATATCAGGGCACTGTGTAGCCTCCTGCCTTGCCCCTGCCACCGGCCATCCATCCCAGGGACTACAGCATGGCTACAGCTGCTGGAGGTCCATTAGGCAGGAGATGGCAATAAGTCTTTCTTCTTAAAAGGATTCTGCCCCAAAGACCTGCTCTCCACAGAGAAAAATGCTGGTATCCAATCCCTCCAACCAGACCTCAGGATCTGGTTTCCTCCCCCCAGGGGATGTCCTGCATCAGAGCCAGGGCAGAAGGGATGCACAGGGCTTGTGCTGGGGTGAGAGTAGGTCCTGCCACTGCAGCACCTCACAGCACTGGGGGCAGACTGGGATGCCCTGGTGTCAACCTGGGAGCAGGAGCACAACCCTCATCTGGGCTCTGGTGGCTGACTGTGGCTGAAACAATTCTCTTTTCCATGGCTTCTTGCCAGCCTAGACCTGAGCTAATACGTGTGTTCTCTGAAATAGAGGCTATCCCTGAATAGCTAATCCTGCTAACAGAGAAGCACAGTGATTTATAAAGGATGGGAACCTCATTTCTATCTCCTTCTTGAATTGTTAAAATAATTAACTACTTCCAGGCACTTTTAATTAAAACTCTACTGCATTGCTAGTTATGTTTGACACATTTAAAGTTTAACCATTCCATCTGCAATTTCCTGAAAGCAGCACCTGCTTTTAATATATCCACTCCAAGGTGCCCCGGAAGTGTTATTTTTATTCATTCCAGTGGATAAAATTCAATGCCTCAACAACACAGCATTTTTCCCATTCCCAGAAATGACACCAAGGTGTTCATAGAACTGTAGAGCCATTAAGGTTGCAAAAAAGCTCTACAGCCCTCCAGTCCAACCGTCACCTCATCACTACCATGCTCACTAAACCACATCCCTAAAGATTCATAAAGGTTGCATCTGTCCAACCAAAAGACATCTGATATTAGTGAGCATAATGGGTTTGGGTTTAAGTCATTGGTTTTGGCCCAAGACGAGCAATGGAAATAAAGCTTTTATACTTCCCCAGTAGCACCCCCAGAGTTCCCCCTGGTTTTTACTGTTGATACCCTACAGGTGGCTCCAGGTGTGGGGATGCTGCTTGGGAATGAGAAATGTTTGGAGAAGGTGTAACTTTGCCCACCCCACACTCAGCAAGCTGCTGCCTTCTACATTCCCAGTGTAGGGTGGGGAGCAGCATCCCACAACAGCACCAAATTCATGGCATCAGCAGAGGCAACAGGGAAGCGAAGTAGGATGGATGACATTGCCTCAGTGAGAACTGAGCCTGCTGGGAGCCACTGCAGAGAGAAACAGAAGGGAGCCGAGTTCTGGTAGAAGTTACACACACAGAGGAATCACCACACACCATGGTGGGCCTGAGGTGGCCATTGGATTTTGTAGTGGAACATCTCACCCAGGGAGCCCTGCACACCCATCACACACCCACAGCATGGGCTTTTTTTCCTTCCAATGCCTTCCCAACGTGGGCATCCTTTGGGGGTAAATGAAAACCACGTTTCCAGAGCTGTCCCTGCACAGTCTCTGCCTGGCATTGTGCACAGCGATCTGTATGCGTCCTTTTCAAAATAATTCTAGTCAGGGGACTTATTCAAGGGCTTCATATCCCAACAAACCAGCCCTCAGCCAGCTCTCCCTGCTAAGAAGAAGGTCTGAAAGCGAGCATACAGCCACCAGCAAACCCCGAAGCACCAGCAGAATGCAGGGGCACTGAAGCACTGGGAAAGCCAGGCCAGGTGCCTCTCACCCCTCCATGCATCACAGCTCCAAATGGATTTTCTCCGTGGTCGTATGGCTGTGGCTGAGCTGGGGAGGCACCGGGCAGCAAAGTGCCATCTCCGTGTGCCTTCATGACCAGAGGAGAGGGACTGGGTTCCAAACAGCCCTGCTGGAAGCAGATCAGCGTGTCCAGGCTGGGCTTTAGTCTGAGTTACAAACAGGCAGCTGTGCAGAGCAGAGACAGCAGAGGGCAGCTCCGC
This sequence comes from Tetrao urogallus, assembly GCF_951394365.1. Taxonomy (NCBI): domain Eukaryota; kingdom Metazoa; phylum Chordata; class Aves; order Galliformes; family Phasianidae; genus Tetrao; species Tetrao urogallus. Next base: position 20,963,608 of record NC_136813.1, read on the forward strand.
CCTGCCTAACACGAACGTGGGTTACATGGATACTGTCTGCGCTGCACGCGAAGGTGAGGCAGGAGGTGATGTGCTGAGGATTGCATGGAGAAAGTCTGTGCTGCTCAGGCTAAAAATCAGCTATATGTACTGAGATCTAAAGGGAGGTCATAAGAAAGAAGGGGACAGACTCTTCAGCCCAGTCTTTTGTGACAGGACAAGGGGAAATGGTTTCAAATGAAAAGAGGGGAAATTTAGATTGGATACAAGGACGTTTTTCACCATAAGGGCAGTGAGGCATGGGCACAGGCTGCCCAGAGAGGTGCTGAATGTCCCATCCCTGGAGACACTCAAAGTCAGGCTAGACGGGGCTCTGAGCAACGTGATGGAGCCTGGTAGGTGTCCCTATTCATCGCAGGGGAGTTGGACCAGGTGACCCTTAAGGATCTCGTCCAATCCGAACAATTCTATAAGTCTATGATATATGATATCATATTATTATATGATAATATAATATGATAATGATAATATATATTAAAAAATAGCAATGAACACCTTCCTTCATGCAGAGGGTCTGGGCCTCAGGTAGGGGAGGGGCAGCAGCAGGGATCTTAACCAGAAAGGATCTCCTTTCTTTCTCAATACACATAACTGAGACAGTTTGTTGGGTGAATGGCACCCATGGAAGATAAATAAAGATAGGACAAGGGGGAATGGTTTTAAACTGAGACTGGGGAGGTTTAGGTTAGATATTAGGAGGAAGTTTTTCACACAGAGGGTGGTGACGCACTGGAACAGGTTGCCCAAGGAGGTTGTGGATGCCCCATCCCTGCAGGCATTCAAGGCCAGGCTGGATGTGGCTCTGGGCAGCCTGGTCTGCTGGTTGGTGACCCTGCACATAGCAGGGGGTTCAAACTAGGTGATCATTGTGGTCCTTTTCAACCCAGGCCATTCTATGATTCTATGAAATAGACTCAGCTCCTGCTGACTTCAGCACTAACCACATCGCCTTCCCTGGAGCTAAGGTGGGCACATGCCATGGGAACCTCTTCTGCTGCAGGTGTCTTCCTTCTCTGCTCTCCTCGGGCCCCAACTCCTGCCTTTCACCACTCTTCAGCTGCAGCTGCGATGCTTCTCAGCACGGTTTGGCTGATGGCAAAAACAGACCACAACCAGCCCAGGCGCAGGCTGCAAGTGCTTGCAAAGCTGGAGAAGCCTCCAGGGCACCTCAGTCCTCAGCTGGCACACAGCACAGTGTGGTGCCATTCACAGGGGCTGAACTGGAAGGGAGCTCCAGAGGCTCCCTGGCCCAACCCTGTTCCAGCAGGGACACCCAGAGCAGGGTGCCCAGGGCCACATCCGGGTGGCTTTGGAAGGTGTCCAAGGAGGAAACCCCACAGCCTCTGGGCAGCCCGTGCCAGTGCTCCGTCACCTGCACATCACAGCAGCACCCCGTCCATACGACTTCCACCCCAGAAGCCAACCTCTCTGGTCATGAAATTTCTACGTGGCCCCAGGTCAGAGACCCTCACATCTCTCTCCGCGCTCTATCCATAAAACACGGAGCCGTTTCCTCCATGAAGCATCACATCCGCATGAGCATCACAGCCCACAGGCTGCGTGCAGAGCGACTTTCCATGAGTCATTAAGCTGCTCTCCCAAGAGACACAGCTCGCTCTCAGTTACACGCCGGAGGTGCGCGCGCCTCCGACAGAAGGTGGGAAGAGGAAGTTTTTAGCTCTCAAGTGTAAAATGAATGTTCAATAAATAGAACCGTTTTTCAGACACGAAAATGCGGCGTCGGAGTCACTAGCGCCCCGGGGCTGTTTACTTGACTGTGCAATTGGCGGTATGTGGAAGGCAGCAGCTCCTCGGCTTTGTCATGCACGCTGCGGGTTTTTTGCCGGAGCATCTCTTCTTCCTGTCTGCTCGGCTTATAAATAACTGTGAGGCACAGCCCACCGCTGGGAAGCACCTCGCAGGGGGCAGCCCTCAATCGGGAGAGCAAGGTGTGCTGGGGAGGTGGGGCAGAGCAATGGCCGTGTCTGTGGGCACCACCACCTCTCTCTTGCAGTGCCCCTCTGTTCCCTTCCTCCATCCTAGGCTGCTCTTCCTCTGTGCCTGCAGCCTGCAGCAGCAGCAGCAGCAGCAGGGCCTGATTCTGTTTGGTTTGAAGGCAAAGCAGAGCTCTTTACCTGGGGTGTGGGCAGAGCCCTGCTCTTCCAGCAGTTCCTCTCAGCATCTGTGATGCCAAAGTAAATCCAGCAACTTCACATGGCTCCTGCAAACACGTATTCGCATGCATCATGGCCTTCTGACAAAAGATGCACGCATGCTGGATCAAAAATTGTAATATCACTTCAAACTGTTGGCCAAATCTTTGATGAGAAATAGAACCCAAGGGAATGGCATGGAGCTGCATCAGGGGAGGGCAGCTGGGGGTGAGGGAAAGGGTCTGCACCACAGGGCAGTGGGCATGGAAAAGCCTGCCCAGGGCTGTGGGCACGGCCACGAGTACCAGAGCTCACGGAACATTTGGACAGAGTTCTCAGACATAGGGATTGGATTTGGGGTCGTGTTGTGTGAAGTAATGAGCGTAGCTTGTAAAAGAAGTAGCACAGCCAGCAGAAGAAAGGTTTAATTACCATCTCCCTGTACTCAGCACTTGTGATAACACACCTTGTGTGCTGTGTTCAGTTTTGCATCCCTCACTACAAGTAGGACATTGAGGCCCTGGAACATGATCAGAGAAGGGCAATGAAGCTGGGATGGGTCTGGAACACAGGTCTTATGGGGAACAGCAGAAGGCACTGGAGTTGTTCAGTTTGAAGAAGAAGATGCTCAGGGGAGACCTGATCGCTCCATACAACTGCCTGAAAGGAGGTTGTGGTGAGGTGGGGGTAGGCCTCTTCTCCTAGGTGACAGCAATACGACTAGAGGGAATGGCCTTAAGTTGCACCAGGGGAGATGAAAGTTGGATATTAGGAAAAATTTCCTCTCTGAGAGAGTGGTCAGGTGCTGGAATGAGCTGCTCAGGGAGGTGGCACTGCCCCTGGAGGTGTTCAAGAAACATTTAGATGTTGTACTAAGGGACATGGTTTTGTGGGGAAACAGTGATGGTAGGTGAACAGTTGGACTGGATGATCTTGGAGGTCTTTTCCAGCCTCAGTGATTCTATGATCCTTTGAACTATTACCAGTAGGCAGCTGGAGTGCAGCCACACTGTTTTGCTACCAGGCCACCCTGATCCAGCTGCTGCAGAGCCAATGGATAGCCCTGGGTATGTTTCCATCACAGATACAGTCACAATGTCCTGTGTCAAAAGGAGGTCCAGCATTACATATTTGTATGAATTTTTATGAAGAATTAATCTAAAAGAGCATTTTGGCTTCGTGCAACTGCAAGGTCCTGGGCTGCTGCACTGGAGCCTCTGCCAAGAGTTCCCACCTTGAGTTCCAAGCCCTGACAGAAACAAGACAACTATGAAAGCACTCATCAAGCATCCTCTGGAAGCATGGCCAGATAAACAAGGTGTTTTACCCCCAGATGTTGGGAAGCCCCTTGGGGAGATGGAAGAGCACTGGGTGCCTGGGCTGAAGGCACACCTGGGGCATAGGTAGCAGTGTTGGACACTGTGCACACATCCTGAGCTCCTGGTGTCAGGATGAGACAAGTGGAGCACAGCATAGTCCCCTGATTGGTGGTGGTGATCGGCTCCCTGCTGAAAGCCATGTCCAGGAAACCTTTGCCCACAGCTCCCCTCCTGGCCCCTTTGAGCTCACCATCAATTTTCATGTCCAACTTCCTTCTTCTGTCCCTCCACTCTATGCCACAATAGCCCATCTCATTATTTTCACATAAGAGGTTATTTTGCAAGGAAGGCTGACCCATGCTGAAGACAGGTTAAGAACTGTCTGTTTGCTCTTTATAAAAATGCTGCTGTTGTTTGGAAAACATGCACTAAGCTCCTAACTTTTTGTGAAAGAAGACACTGAATAAATGGAGCACAAAAAAAGATTTTAGACCAAACCTTATTATTAGTCCAATCTGAGGTTTCTTGCTCTCTCATCCTAGCTGTCAGGGTTGTCAAGGACATTCAAGAAATGAAGGGGCAAGCTCCAGCTTCTGTATGGCTGTGATGCTTCATGCAAAAGGGACAAATGCTTCATGCAAAGAGACAAACGGGGAGGCATGGAGCATTGGCATCGTCAACATTGGTGCTCAGATTGTAGCCATGCTGGGATGCTGCCCACCAGATGCACCTTCACCATCGTGAGAGGATGTATAAGGAAGAAGATGAACTCTGACCGGCGACTGTGCACTGTGGGGTTGTAGGATATCATCAGGAAAATGCCAGGGCTCATGGGTAATATGGGGCTTTTTGAGCTTCACAATTAAATGCTGAACTCCTCATCTAATTTACTACCACATTAAGAATACAAAATGACAACTTATTGTTTTATGATTGCTCCCAGGGGAAGCTAAGTTATTACAGCATTCTGCAAGATCTTCAGTGAAGGCTGGATGTTGCTCCAGCACAGCCTGTGACCTCACTGTGAAAGCCAAAAGTGCAGCAGCACATTGCAGCCATTAGGTTTGTGCCTGCAACCATGACAGCCAAATCTCTGCCTTCATCCAAGCATGATGGACACCTGGTCACAACATGTCTGTGGGCAGCCTCCCAGCTGCTCTGAGACAACAAAAGGTGAGCAGGTTAGAAAAAAAAAGACAAACACACATGAGCAGCAGCTGCTAAACAACACCCATCCCAAGTCAAATGAGCAACACCCATCCCAAGTCCACCAAACAACACCCATCCCAAGACAATTGAACAACACTTGTGCCAAGACTGCACTGCTGCTCGTGTAAGTTCACAAGATTTTCAGGATGCATCAAACAGTCCTCAGGATGCCAAACACTGAATGACCATCACCTCAGGCAGCTGTTTGATGGGCAAAGGAAATGGTTGGGACACCAGTCCCATTTGACACTTGTTTGTGATTGACATGTGTTGCATGATGAAACTTTGATATTGCCATGGTTTTCTGGGTTCCAAGGGGTGTTTTTACTTGGTATTGTTAGTTTTTCACAATCTGCTATCTTAATTCTTGAAATAGGTTTATCAAAAGGACTTAAAATGGGGGACATACTTGTAAAAATTCTCAAAAATTAGTGCCTGTGATGCACTGAGTGGCAGATGCTCTCAGGGAGATGTCAGAAGTGAAAAGCATCTCCAAATGGCATAGATGGGGCAGGGTTTTAATGTCATACTGCCTTATTCTGCAAAACTGTGCCTTCAGGAATTAAATTGCAAGCTATCTGCTTTCCCGGCCTGTGAAGTTAGGAGCCTACAAGCAGACATCTCTGCCACCTGTGTTTCTGTGAAATTGTAATACTTGTGCCTGAGAGCTCTGCAGATCCTTAGTAGGTCTTTTAGTTTCACAAATAGCAGAAAGGCTTTCCTTGCATAGGGACTCTTTGCTAACAATCTCTCTGCTCCCTTGCTCTTACCCCATAGAAATGCCTCCCATGGCTTTCACACAAGATTCAAAAGTTTCCTCTTAGTTTTTTTTTTTCCTTCAATCTAATTTTTCCAGCTATCAAGTGATACTTAATGCAAATGTCCTCATAGGTCAAGTCACTTCAGACGCTGAGCTATTGGAGATGAGAAAAGTAACAACTTGTCAAGTCTGTGCAGTTTCTATGGCAGCAGGGAGAGCTGCCATTAGGCTGCCATTAGAGCTTCCATTATGCTCCACTTTTGAGATGCTGCCTCCAGAGCAGTTCCTATCTGACCTGAGACCTCAGGACCTGCCAGACCCACAGAGATGCTGGTGCTGGGCCTGGCTGGCAGCTCGCCGCCTGGAGCATGAGACTCTGCAGGCTTGCATCTCAGCTGGGAGATGGGTCAGGAGCAGAAGCCACAGGGCTGAACTGCTATCCAGAAGACATTCGGGTGGAGCAAGTGAAGGGACAGGAGAACCCCGGGGAGGATGGACTAGCAGATTAACTAGATAAACTAGCATTTGTGATCCTTCAAGCTGTCTCATCAGTAGAGGACGCTCTTTCAATCCATATGACCTAACCAAAAAAAAGTGTTTTTACAAAGATGTGAAATACTGAAGAAGCAATGAGAAGCAATGAAAGCTTTTATCTCCGCAACATTATGCTGGGACTGAAAATACATAATCAGATATTTAAGAAACAAGAAGACCTTTGCTTTGCAAGAGTGGAACAGCATCTGTATTACGCATCTGATTTCACATATCTTGTGAACAAGCTCAAGTCTGCTTTTCCATTAACATTTTACAATGAACAAAAACTCATTGGGTGTCAGGGCTCCCAGCACCACTGCTCTGCTGGGAGCACTGGGTGAAATCCAGCCTTCCTGGGAACAGCCCACTGCTGTGCAGTAGTTTGTACACTTGTGGGGATCCCCCTAAATGTAGTGTGAGATTTCCACAATGAATACTATTCTGGGGAGGTGTCAGAATACTGGGGAGGTGCATGGAATGGGGGAAAGAAAGAAGAATGGGGAAAGAACAAAAAGCGTGGATGTTTTTGGTGGCCAGCGCAAAGCAGGCTGAGGGGCAGCTCTTCTGCCAAAGGAAGGCTAAGGTGCTTTTCTTACTAGAGAGAGCAACTGTTCAGCTACCTGGTAAGGAAAAAGGACTGAGAGCAGAAGTGCAGGATGGTGGCACACTGTATTGGGAATGAGACACTTTTTCATTAGCTTTAGCCATCTAGAACTCTGGTTCCTGATCCCACAAAGGTGAGATACAGGCACAGTGCTGGGCCTGATGCCCATGAGGATCGGGGGGATTTAGTCCCCTCCCAAGGACAAAGAGCCATGGAGCTTAAGATACACCTACCATCAAACATCAAAATGGCCAAGCCAAAGCTGGTTTCCCCTCCTGATCTCCTGCTTAGAGTACCTCTCCCTAGCCAGTAAAGACAGAAAACACCACGTACCATCATCAACACTACCAACTCACCATCAGACACATATCTTGGGTTGAGCTGAATCATCCCATGGGGGTATCTCTCCTTCCATGAATGACAAGGAGACCAGGATGCCCTGCCCCTGGGAGCTGAGGTGAGTGAGATGACTCTCACCACATGCCTCATTTCACACTATCCCAGTCACCC